>NW_027397065.1:1243081-1342884 GCF_003265705.2 Callorhinus ursinus
TTCCTTCCTTCCTTCCTTCCTTCCTTCCTTCCTTCCTTCCTTCCTTCCTTCATAATAGCCATCCTGACAGGTGTTAGGTGATATCTCTTTGTGGTTTTGATTCACATTTCCCTGGTGATGAGTGACATTGAGCACCTTTTTATATACATGTTGGTCATTTGTATGTCGTCTTTGGAGAAATATCTTTTCAAGTCTTTACCCATTTTTAACTTGAGTAATTTGTGTTCTTTCTGCTACTGAGTTGTAAGAGTACCTTATATATTTTGGAAATGAATGATTTGTTAGATGTATGTTTGGCAAATACTTTCTCTTATTCTGTGGGTTGCCTTTTTTACTGTTGATTGCTTCCTTTGCTGTACAGAAGCTTTTTAGTCTGATGTAGTTCCACTTGTCTGTTTTTGCTTTTATTGTCTGTGCTTTGGTGTCACATCCATGAAATCATTGCCAAGAACAGTGTCATGAAACTTTTCCCTATGCTTTCTTCTTTTTTTTTCTTTTTAAAGATTTTATTTATTTATTTGACAGAGAGCGAGAGAGAGTGAGTGCAAATGTACAAGCAGGGGAGCTACAGGAGGAGAGGGAGAAACAGACTCCCTGCTGAGCAAGGAGCCCAACATGGGGCTCCATTCCAGGACCCTGGGAACATGACCTGAGCGGAAGGCAGATGCTTAAAGACTGAGCCAGCCAGGCGCCCCTCCCTTTGCTTTCTTCTAGGTTTTAAGTCTTTAATCTATTTTGAGTTGATTTTTGTGTCTCGTGTGAAATAAGGCTCCAATTTCAATTTTTGCCTGTGGATATCCAGTTTTCCCAGCACCATTTGTTGACGAGACTATCCTTTTTCCCATTGTGTATTCTTGGCACCCTTGTTGAAGAGCAGTTAGCTGTGTATGTGTGAATTTATTTCTAGGTGCCTGTATTATGTTCTGTTGATCTATATGTCATTTTTAAAAAAAGATTTTATTTATTTATTTATTTGATGGAAAGAGAGAGAGTGAGAGAGAGAGAGAGCGAGCACACACACAAGCAGGGGGAGCCGCAGGAGAGGGAGAGGGAGAAGCGACTCCCGCTGAGGAGGGAGCCCGATGCGGGACTCGATCCCAGGATCCTGGGATCACGACCTGAGCCGAAGGCAGACGCTTAACCAACTGAGCCACCAGGTGCCGCATATGTCAGTTTTTAATGGCAATACTATACTGTTTGTTTGTTTATTTATTAAGATTTTATTTATTTATTTGACAGACAGAGTCACAGCGAGAGAGGGAACGCAAGCAGGGGGAGTGGGAGAGGGAGAAGCAGGCCTCCCGCGGAGCAGGGAGCCCGATGCGGGGCTCGATCCCAGGACCCTGGGATCATGACCTGAGCCAAAGGCAGACGCCCAACGACTGAGCCGCCCAGGCGCCCCGGCAATATTATACTGTTTAAATTACTGTAGCTTTGCAATATGTTTTTTAAATCAGGAGGTGTGATACTTCCAGCTTTGTTCTTTCTCAAGGTAGATTTGGCTATTTAGGGCCTCGATATATCTTTGCAACAGTTCTTTGAGCAAAACACTTTTGTCCCCACTCTGCAGATGGGGAAACTAGAGCTGGGAATGCAATTGAGGGCTGTCTGACTCCAAAGTCAGTGCTCTTTACCATTACATTCCAGATCTCTTAGCACATGGAGTGTCACGAATTTAACAGGAAACTGTGAAGTAGGACACATATGTAAAATTAGGTAAGTTTCAGAGATTTTTACTCATTTATTCACCTGAAAAATGCATGTAATCATGTATATTTTGTAGATTTTTGAGGCGAATTTAATAGCTTCCTGAAAAGCAGTATGAGATTCTTATTAAGAGTTAGAGTATCACAACAATGCTAGTTTCTAAAAAGAGGTTAATTGAAACTCTGCTCCCTAATAATCTTTAATGAATAAGAAACATCCTAAATAGACCCACTGCTTTCACTCTATACTCTAAATTAAGCTCTATCAGGCCCCTCCCTTCACCCTCTCCCATGCATAATATATCCTGGGAATATGGTCTTTTTATTGGTTGACTATGTTGTCAGTCACAAGACATGGAAAATTCTGCCTCTGCTCTGTTTGCATTTAAGAATTAACAGATGTGCTTGCTTTGAAGAAACTGATTCATTTCTTGATGGGAAGAAAAATCTTCTTCAGTTTTTCACTTATTTTTTTATGTATAGGATTTTCACTGACTTTGGACCAAATACTTGCCAGGAAGAATGTGAGGTGAGTAATTGCACATTTGTTAATTCAGCGCATCTGTGAACTTCAATGCAAGTGTGAAATTAGATGGTTCTGTAATTTCTTTATATTGTTGCATAGCTATATTTGTTTATAATTCAAATAGGATATATTAAATTAAATCATTCTGTGGCTAACAAAATCATTGAACTAGAGTTTATAAATAAGACATGAAAATACAATCTTTATTATAAGAAGCAAGAGTTATTCAAAATGCACAAGAAACATTTGTATTATGTATCAAAGTATGTATCTATGAGAAAATGACTCAAATCAGTGTTCAGGTTTCTTTTATACTTACAAGTAATATTAATTTCATGGTTTTCTCCTGCCATTGTTATGAGAGAAGAGAGCAAGGAAAAATTTAAAAACCTCAGAAATATATAACCTGTCCTTCAAAGAAAAGGTGTTGAATCATTTTAACTGGTAGGGGACGGTAATTGTTTGGAGTACATACTGCTTAAAATTAACAAGCAAAACTTCTATTCCTGTATCCTTTGTCTTTTGGCTCTTTCCATACCATATAAGGGAAACTACAGAGATTTGTCTATAAGGGAGAATATTCAGAATCTGAATAGCAATTAACTTATGTTATATCTCCTAATTGCTCATTATGTGCCATCCCAATAAATACATCAGGGAATTTAGTGTGAACACAAAGGGTAGTGCCAAGTGGGATGGTCTGCCAAAACTGTGTTAAAGAATCTTTAAGTCACCAGCTGATAAAAACTGTAAGTGCAGGCATTTTCTATTTGTTTCCCCCATTGTTTCTAAATCAGTTAGTGCTTTCCTTCAAGTTCATTTTCGAATAGTAAGAGACCTATACTACTCTTAGCTTATTAAAGCTTAGTAAGGTTTCCTTACTTCATTTGTACAGAGATGACTGATTTGTGTATTACACTGATAAAATGTACACCAAATACATAAAAATCCCAATTATGTTTCTGAAGCAAGGTTAATGGGTTTGAATAATTTCAGCTTCGGAAGGGACCCTAGAAATCACATCAATCAATGATCATTTGAATCTAAAAATATAGCATATTAATTTATTATGAAAGAAACAACAGTTGCTGTTTTGTGAATGTCTTTCAAATCATGGATCTGAAATTTAAAATATCTTTCATTTTTATGGGTCCATTCAAGGTTCTTAAGTCTCTAGGAAGGATGATTGTATTTTAAATTAATACTTGTTTCCTAAGCTTAGAGAGAGTAGGGGTCACCACTCTTTCTTTACATTTTTCTTCCTCAAACTGGGTTAAAACAATTCCTTTAACAAAAGGAAATATTTTGCCTCTCACACAGTATCCTGTGTGATCTGTCATTTTCTACTTCCCTTTCAGACTTTGTTCATTCATTCATGCATGTAGCACATATGTTTTTAGTACTTGGTACTTTTAAACAGCTAGGTGCTGTGCTAGGTACTGGGTCTACACTGGTGAGCAAAACAGGAATAGTCCCTGCCTTCATGAAGCTTTCAGTCTAGTGGAGGAGATACTCTCATTAGTCAAATGTGAATCATGCTGTGAAAGAAAAGTGTGGGAGGCTATGAGCACATATAATAGGTGGGTCTGAACGGGTCTGAGATAGTAGGAAGAGTGTCCTTAAGGAAGTGACATTTAACTGTAATCTATAGCAAAGGGAGGGAGTACCTAGGAGGAGGGGGAAGAGGAGGTTAGAGAACATTCTAGGTGGAGGGAACAGCAAGTGCTAAGACTCTTATGAGACAAGAAGGGAACATGAAACCTTCAAGGAGCTGGACTGAAGACTGCTGGTGTAGCTAGAACAGATGGGAAGAGGTCAGATGAGGTGAGCACAGTTAGCAGGTCTCTGAGGGCCTCAGAGGCCATGGTGAGAATATGGTCTTCCTCCTGCACAGACCCATGGCAGAGCTGTTTCACCTTTACCTTCATGAAGGCATTACTTTGCAGACTCATGATGGACTACAAAAATATGGCACCAGCCACTACAAGCTTCGGGCTCTTGATTACTTTTCAAAGGTATTGCAGAGATCCCTTTTACTGGACAAGGATTGGAATATTTTTAGAGACAATATAGGTTTTGTTTCTTTATTATTTATTTTAAAAAAATTTAACCAGTGTTACTCAGTTTATTCATATAGATAACTTTAACCAGTTAATTCTTTACAATCTTACTTTAGTTCAGAGATTATGTAGTGATGTGAAAATGTATATATATATATATATTTTAAAGATTTTATTCATTTATTTGTCAGAGAGAGAGAGAGCACAAGCAGGGGGAAGGCAGGCAGGCAGGCAGAGGGAGAGAAGCAGGCTCCCCACTGAGCAAGGAGCCCAGTGTGGGACTGGATCCCAGGACCCTGGGATCATGACCTGAGCCCAAGGCAGACGCTCAGCCGACTGAGCCACCCAGGTGTCCCGAAATGTATATATATTTTATCTTTGGTTGAGATTATGGTTTCCTATAAAACCTTGTTAATTCAGTCTTATGGGTATGGGAAAGGCCTATCTAAATTATAGTTCATTTAAAAAAAGAAGTATAGCAGCATTATTGTGTGTTCATAACCATAGATTCAGTGAAATGAAAATAAGCCTTTGTTGTCTTCTAAAAACTTTTCATTTGTGAACACATGGAAATTTTTAATGAGTAGAGCAAAGTCTCAAGCCAAGCATATTATCAGTTTGGTAGCTCATCCATCCATCTCTTCATTCATTCATTCATTCATTCATTCATATACTTTTATTCAGGAAACTTTTATTAAACTGTTCTGCTAACTAGATATTTCCAAATGACTTGATAAATTTTCATATTATTTAGATGAAATATCTCATAATTTTCTTTTTTTGTTCATTAAGACATTTTAAAATTGAATACTTAACCCTGTATCATGAAATGTGCTTTTTGGATAAATGAAGTTTAAATTAAAGAAATTTTAAAAGTCTGTTTGTGTACGATGATATTACTAGAAAGCTTGAAGCTCTTAAGAAGTATTGCTTGGGTATTAGTGTTTCTTTCATGTATTCAGTCACTTTGGAACTTGCAGTACAGAGTTTGAAATTTAGGTAAGATAGAGATCTTTTAGCTAAAGCACATCTCTATTGTAGTTACATGATTACCTGTTGGAGCCTCACTTTTGCTGCTCAGGAAATTAAATTTCTTAGTGCTCCTAAGTGTATTTGGGCTCTGAGGACTGATTTATGCTAATCCTACTCACCAGAGACTATCAATCAGAATGCTAATTTATAAATTTTTAAAGGAAGACATCTTTTTTTCTTCTCTTTTTTTAGAGACAGAGAAAGAGAAAGAGTGGGGAGGTTGGGAAAGGGTCGAGGGAGAGGGAGAGAGAGAATCTCAAGCAGGCTCCATGCCCAGCGTGGAGCCTGATATGGGGCTCCATCTCACGACCCTGAGATCATGACCTGGGCTGAAATCAAGAGTCAGATGCTTAATTGACTGAGCCACCCAGGTGCCCCAGAAGGCATCTTTTTAAAAAGAATAAATTTAAAAAAATCCATCGTGGTTTTAAAAAAATCAGGTGTTACCAAGACACATCATAAATTATCGAAAAAAAAAAAAAGTGTCTCCCATTTAGTCAGCTTCTCTAGTAACAAACAACTCCAGTTTTCCAGAATCTTACCGTCTTGACCATTTATTTCTCACTCATGTTACATGTTGATAGCTATTTAGTGGGCTGTTGCAGGCCTGCTCCAGCTGTTTCCCATGTCTTGTCATTCCAAGACCTAGACTGAAAGAGCAGCCCCTGTTTGGGCACACTGTCATCATGGCAGAGAGAAGGGGACAAGGAGCTGGCAGACACATGCAGTACCTCAGAAAGTGTCTGCAGAGCTGGTACATTGTTGCTTCCCCTCATGTTCCGTTGGCTCGTTGGCTCGAACAAGACACATAGCTGAGACTTACCGTGGGGCAGGAAATACTCTCTACCTACAGGGAGGTGCTGCAAAGCATATGGCCAAGGGCAAGGGTATATACATCTCGGATTATTTCCAGGGAGTTGGGAACAATCCTACAACCCACAACACTGCCACATTATTTAAATATGTGTAGAGGATTTCTCAATTTACATATTTAATTTTATTTTTTAAAAGATTATGTATTTATTTGAGAGAGAGAGAATGAGTGAGAGAGAGAGCACGAGCAGGGGAAAGGGGGAGAGGAAGAAGGAGACTTCCCGCCGAGCAGGGAGCCCGATGTGGGGGCTCGATCCCGGCACCCTGGGATCATGACCTGAGCTGAAGGCAGACGCTTAACCCACTGAGCCACCCAGGCACCCCTCAATTTATACATTTTAGACATTGTCTAACAACTTCCTGTTATTGCTGACAAAGTTTTTGCCTCCAACACTGCCCTCACCCTCCTTTTCTTCATCCACCTGCCCGTCTAATATATAGTTACATTACTACTTTCAGTTAAATCTGTGCTGGCATCAGTGTGACTGTGTGTGTATTATTCACTGACAAGCCAGTTAGCATACTATAAATATTTCTCTTTTCTTTATACAGCTCTTTCCTTTTCTCTTGAGTTAAAAATTACTACCCTTTTTCATTTGCAATATTTAAAAAATATATATATTCTTGGGGCACCTGGGTGGCTCAGTCATTAAGCATCTGCCTTCGGCTCAGGTCATGATCCCGGGATCCTAGGATTGAGCCCCACGTCCAGCTCCCTGCTCGTGTTCCTTCTCTGGTTGTCTCTCTCTCTCTGTCGAATAAATAAATAAAATCTTCAAGAAAAATAAAAATATATATATTCTTAATTCTTTTCACAAGTCCCCTCATCTAACATGTAGTGTAGCGTCTCAAATCCTTTTACCTAGAGCCCTCCCTCTATGTCTCCTCTTTGGAGCTCTGTTGTCCTCTCACTGCAATCTGGATCGATGCTCTCTAGGTCTGATAAGGAATAGGCATCCTGAAGTTTCTCTTCCTCACCCTTCTAAGTTAGAGTCTCTGTTGATTAGTGCCTCAGTTTCCTCTTTCTTGGTTTCCTCTCACTTTGCTTGAGCACATCCTCCTCTAGCGTCCGTGAAGGGGTGTGAGAGAGACATTTTCCGAATCCTTGTATGATTCTTGTGTTTGTTTTTTTTTTTCTAATTTTTGGAAACTAATAGGACATTTTCTTTATCCAGGTTCTAAAATGTTACAAGTACCTCATCTCACAAATATGACTCAAAATGGATAACAGAGCTAAATGTAAAAGCTAAAACTTTAAAACTTCTAGATAAAACACAGGAGAAAATTTTGTGACGTTATGTTAAGAAAATGGTTTAGACCCAGAAACATAGACAATAGAAGAAGAAAAACAAATACATTAGACTTTATGAAAATTAAAATGTTTCCATTTTGAAAGTCACCATTAAGAAAATGAAAAAGCAAGACAATGGAAGAAAATGTTTTCAATGCATGTATCTGACACAGGACTTGTATCCATACAGAGAACTCTTTCAACTCAATAAGAAGAGACAGTTAATTTAATTAAAAATGTGATAAAAGATTTAAACACAGAGTTCACATAAGAAAATATATGAATGGTCAATAGGCGAAAAGATGCTCATTCTCGTTAGTCATCAGGGAAATGGAAAAGAAAACTACAATATGATAGCAACCCATACCTATGAGAATGGATAAAATTGAACAGATTTACAGTACAAATATTACAAGAATGTGGAGCCACAGAAAAGCTCATATAGTGAAACTGGCAGTTTTGTTAAAAGTTAAACTTTTACTATATGACTCAGCCATTCTTCTGGGTATCTATTCAAGAGAATCCAAAAAATATTCCATATAAGCCCTGTACACAAATATATTTATATCTTTATTTGTAGTAGCCCCAAACTCAAAACACCATAAATGTCCATCAGTGGATGCCTAGAGAGACAAAATGTGGTATATCCGTACAATGAAATACTTCTCAGTAATGAAAAGGAATGAGATATTAATATATATAACAACATCAGAGAATTCCAATCATTATATTTAGACTGAAAGAAGCCAAGCACTGAAGAATATATATGATTCTATTTATAATTCTAGAAAATGCAAACTAATCTAAAGTGACAGAAAGCCATTACTTAGTTTTCCTGTGGCTGAAAGTGGAGGGAACATCTCTTTACTGCAAGAGTGCATGGGGAAACTTCTGTGGTTTGTAAATATTCTGTATCTTTATTATGGTGGTGTGTCATGGATATATGCGTATGCCAAAACTCGTCAGGTTATACACATTGAGTCAGTGTAGTTTATTGTACTTAAATTATATCTCAGTAAAGTTGATAAAGTGAGAATAAGTTTGTATGCATGCATGAATTTATTAACAGCAATGAGTAGATATCATGGTCACCAACTTGTCATCTTCACAAATTCTCATTAGATAATAGAGATTGTATTACCAAGAGAATGGTGCATTCATTGTGTAATTGGTTCCATATAATTCATTTTAAAGCACTTTATGTTACAGATTTAGTAACTCTTGAACTAAAGTTATGTTTTGCATATGGACCATGGTATGTAATATATATATATATATATATTTCTCTAATTGTAAATATATTGAGTTTATATAACAATTATACATATAGGTCTTGGATAGCAATCGCTTAAATACAGAGTTTGATCTGCATTCTTATATACTACAAGGTACAAGTTCTGAAAAATTTTAAATAGGCAGTAAACAAAATTTTTATGACATTTATGACATAATCAGAGATTTAAGCACTAGCATGATAGTTTTAAAGAAATTATTAATATTTTCTAGATATAATTGGGCAGTTATTTTAAAAAGTCCTTATCTTTTAGAAATACATACTTAAATCATATTAATTTCTGGTATTTCCTTCAAAATAATACCAGAGAGGGGAAATGGGTGAGCTTATAGTTGAAACAAGATTGCTTATACCTTGATAATTACTAAAGCTGGATGGTGGGTACAAGGACATGGGGGTGGGGAGAGGGCTTATGTTTTTCTGTTTATATTTGTATGTGTTTACAATATTCCATGATAAAAAGATGCGTAGATCTTCTAAGTTAGCAGTTTCACTTCTAGGAATTTATCTTAAGGAACTTCTTGGGGGTATGAACAAACACTCCACAATAAGGTTCAATGTAGTATAGTCTGTTAATTGGAAACAACCTAAATACATAATAGGAATTTGGTTGAATAAATTGATACATTTGTGGTGATGTAATACCAACATGGAATTCAAAATTATGTCAGAAAATCATGTTGAGCACCGGGTGATGGATGGAATTGTTGAATCACTATATTGTACATCTGAAACTAATATAACACAGTATGTTAACTAATGGGAATTAAAAAGTTAAAAAAAATTATGTCGGAAAAATATATAATTACATGAGAAAATATTTGTGATATATTTTTAAGTTGAAAAAAATTTTGCAGGCTCCAAAACAGGCTGTTTACA
The DNA here is from genome assembly GCF_003265705.2 of Callorhinus ursinus. Taxonomy (NCBI): domain Eukaryota; kingdom Metazoa; phylum Chordata; class Mammalia; order Carnivora; family Otariidae; genus Callorhinus; species Callorhinus ursinus. The sequence continues at coordinate 1,252,743 of NW_027397065.1, forward strand.
CATACCTGTTTTTGAATTTTATAAAAAGTAAATTTATGTGTGTTGTGTGTGTACATCTGTGTGTGTGTGTGTGTGTGTGTGTGTGTAGAGTGAAACACTGGAAGGATATATAATTTATATCCCCATAATTTTCAGAAAAAGTTGGCAATAGAGTCTGTCTTGTTTTTTAATAAAAAAATGAATATTTTTGCTTTAATATGGTAACAGTACAATAAGTATAAAACTTCACTGTAAAAGATTTTATGTTTCATTATTTATTTGCTTTATTATTTGGTTACTATTTATTTTGGTTAGACCTCAGTGTTTAGTACATAACTTGGCACATGGTAGGCCCTCAATAATAATACTCAATGGATAAGAATTAGGGTTTATATTTACAAATTAAAAAAAATTCTGACTTTTTCTTATTTTCTTTGAAGAACATATATTACTTTTTTAAATCAGAAATTCAGTATGAAAAAGTGGACAGTTTTGACACGTAAGTTTCTGTCTTCTCTTGAGATGTAATAAACTGAAATATCCTCCTTAAAACTTCCTATGAAATCTGATATATAGATATCTGTTCAGCATCTTTTTATTTTTGTTTTTTTCTAGTTTCATCTCTCGAACATCTTCAAATAGAGAAGTGGTTATAAACGGTAAGACCTGTATTTGCCCGTATGATTCCTTGAAGGGTTGAGGAGAAGGGTGTTGTTTGTGGTGGGCTTCACTGAATACTGGTGATTGGAGCAGGAGTCTTACATGTAAAAATCTCTTAAACTGGTGTATTCCAAATTATGAGCCAGAAGAGGCTCAAGCCTGGCATATTTTACGGTGCTTAGCATTTTCGTATCTTTCAGGTACATTAATAAATCAGTGACATTTAGCCTTTGTACTCATATCATTTATTTGACAGATCAGCTGAGTAATGGAGATATGAATCCAATCCAGAATTTCACAACAATACCAATCACACAGGTATGGATATGTTAGGAAACTAGGTTGTATCTTTAAAAAAATTTTTTTTTAAACACATTTCAATCAGGTCTGTGAAAATATAAATAATACTTTTGTTAATAACTAACATTCTTGCTTAAGTTTTGGATGGGGAAATGTATTATAGTAGTCTTCTAGTAAATAAAAAACTAAAGTTTTACTTGTTCTTGTATATTTTCATTACAATACTCAGTTTTACTTTTGTTGCTTTCCAGACAGGATCACTATAGTAACAGTTTATCTTTGGTTCCTGGTAAGCTTGGATTGCTGCTGCCTCTTTAATTTCTCTTTTATCTGTACTAATATTGGAGTAATCAGTATGGACTAGTTGATCTAGATAAATGGATCTTCTGTCAGATATTTGTGACTTCTAGAGTCAAGTACTGAAGTGCATTGTCTCAGGCTGCCTCAGGTTTCATAAGATGAAGAATGATGTTAGAAGACCCTGCTAGTTTTTGTATATTACATGATCTGGAGAGACTGTCTAAGGCAGTAGCCACTAGCCACATGGGGCTATTTAAATTTAAATTCAAATGAAATAATGTTAAGTAAAATTAAAAACTTAATCTCAGTTGCACTGGCCGCATTTCCAGTGCCATGATAGGTACAGAAAGCCAGTGACTGCTACACGGGACAGTGCAGGTATAGAACATACCCAATGTTGCAGAATGTTCTATTGGATATTAGTGGTCTGGAGAATTAGGCTTGATAGCTAGAAACTTCTTGTTATGTTTGTTTGCTTAACATATTAATTTCTTTATTTTAAAATCTTGCCTTATTTGGGTTCCTATTTTCTGAAGAGATAGATTACTGCCATTAGTTCATGGCGTGGTGAATTTTTGTTTTTAATTCCTAGACTTTTTTTTTTTTTGAGTAGTTTTAGGTTTACAGAAAAAATTGAACAAAATAGAAGGTTCCCATATGCTCCCTCAATCCCTTCCGCCTTGAGTTTCCCCTTTGTTTAACATCTTGTGTTATTGTGGTATATTTCTTAAAGTTGATAAGCCAATATTGATACATTATTATTAAGTAAAGTCCATAGTTTACATTTGGATTCACTCTTTGTGTTGTACATTTTATGGGTTTTAACAAATGTATAATGATATCTACCTACCATTATGGTATTTTACAGAATAATACTTTCGTGGCCCTAAAAATCTGAATAGGCTCCACCTATTCATCCCCACTCTCTCTCCCAGCCTGGAAACTTCTTGAGTCTATATTGCTAATATTATTATTTGCAAAGTCGGCTTTTTTTTTTTTTTTAATTTAGCCCTTTCCAATTTGGGTGCTGTGTGGAACTAGGCTCATAGACCTTTCAGATATATCTATCAGTTTTGGCTTGTTAAATGATTAAGATGGGCCCACCTATCATCTCCTTTGTCCCACAGTAACATGGACTCTGGAGTGAGAGAGATGAAAGTTTCAACTGGTTGTAAATTAGTCCTTTTACTCCAAGAAACCTTTTGTGCCAGGGAAACAAACCTGTCTCTTAAGTTTTGTTTATTTGGTTAACTAGACTCTCAGCTACACTCCGAGCAGACAAGGACATTTAGAAAAAGAACCTTGGAATGCATTCAGCCATCATAGCCCAATCAATGTCTCCATGGATGGAATTCCCTGCATTCTTTTCTGGGCCAAAGGAATAACAGTAAAATTTAAGAATCAGACCTGGCTGGACCTTACAGATGAAGCTTTTGGCCAGGCGGCAACAGTGGACATTAGCAACTCAAATTGCAGTGAAGAAAGTGCCATGTAAGTTGATTGCTTTGCTGGAGGCCCTTAGGGCGATTGTAATCTGTTAACTGGATGGTCAAGTTTTCTGACGATTCAGAAAATGGTACAAGTAGGTTCATTTGTAGTGAACTTGAAACGCATCTCTTATGAAATGTTTAATGTCTAAAATAAAAGAAAAAAGTCAGAAATTAATTGAAAAAAAATTCCCCCCAGCAATTCTCTTGTTACAATACCTTGAGGAAAATCAGAGTTGTAAATGTGAAGGTTTTCCAAATTCATTCTGAAAAATGAACGAGATTCCAGGCATGGTATCAACTTCAAATGTGAGGTATCATACTACTTTCGTCCTAGCAGGAGGAAATCATGCATCATGGAGCAGAGTCATACATCTTCTAGTGGGTGAAAAAAGAGAAGGCTGACTCTAGCCAGGGCAGATTTCTGATTCGAGGGAGTGTTCTGAAGTTGTGGGACGTTGCCAGTTTGCATATGTGCAAGGGTACCTTTAAATGGCCATATTTCAGAGAATTCTTTAGGACATTTGTTCAAAATGATTTTAATAATTCCTTTTGATTTGAGATAAGCAGATTAAATAAATATCCCTTTTGAAGAGGAAATCAATTTCCCATACCTTTCTCTGCTTTCTAGTCATCCAAGCAAAAAGTTTTTGCTTGTATTTGTTTTGGTCGAGGAAGAGTAAGTCTGGCATATCCCACTTGCTTTCTGTAAATCTCCTTGCTTTCAACATTTGCTAGTGTAATGAAAGCTTTTGGAAGATTGTCTGCATTTGTCCTGGCCTGGTTTAGATGGACAGAATGCTTTGTATACTCTGTGTGCGTGCGTGTGTGTGTGTGTGTGTATGTGTGTGTGTGGGGGGTATTCATTTTATATATTTGGGCTGGAAATACTTTTTTACTCCTGAACTTTACTTTTCATTTAAAAATTATTGGTGATGGGTAAAAGTGGATTGTATTAATATTACAAGTTTTAGTGAGTATCTTGCTATTCAGAGTGATTATCTCTTATTAGGGAATTAAGGAAATGTAAGTATAAGCATCCAGAGTCCTCCCAGATTTGTTTATTCTGTGGCAGCACAGACTACCGAAGAGACTCCAGCACTGTTGAGAGCTTGGGCCTTTTTCCCTTGGGCTCTAATTAATTCCCTACAGGGCTCTTTATTTGTGGCCAGCTGCCTGGAGAGAGGCTGATTGCCTGGGGATCATCTTGCCTATCTGTGGCTGACTGGCCCGCCTTGATTCCATTTATTCTTACCCCTGGGTATTTGTGGGGAAGATCAGAGCACCACACTTTTTTGCTGGGCTTTAGAAATCTTAATGATCCCTGGGAACCCAGAGACAGAAAGAATGAAAACTTGGCTTTTTGTCCCAGTTCTGCCAGTGCAGTGCGCGTTGTGACTTTACAAATAGGAGCCGCCATAGGATCATCATCTGTGAATGGAGATAATGATATCTATTAATTGTAACAGGCCTGAGGCACTTGCTTTGGGCCAGGCACAGTGCGAGGACTTGACAGGCACAATATCTGCTATTCCTCAGAGTACTATTGAGTCACAGACTGTTACCATCCAAAATCAAGGCTCCTAGAGGTTAAGAAACTTGATAAGATCACACAGCTTATTTGGTAATAGAGCTGGGGCCTAAAATGTCTTTAACAATGATATTTTACCTTCTCTTTCTTGGCCCTGTCTCATAGCACTGTGAAAATCAAACGGTGAAATGTATGGACGAGAACTTTGAGAACTCTTCAAGTGCTACTCGAAGTAGTAGTATTATCTTCCTAACATACTAATGATAACCAGAGTAAAATAGTGTCTATGCCTGGTTACCTGGTGGAGAGACCTAGGGAAGCTTTGGTTTTCACAATGCACAAAGGAATGATTGGGTGGGACCTGGTTTTCTTCTTGGTCACCACCTACATATTCTACTCGGATGAGTCCTGAGTGAGCAGCATCTACCTCCTGGAGTCCTGTTCAGGCGAGTGTGTGGGCATCTTGGACAGCCCACCCATGGGGATGAATGGAAGGCTTCCCAGTACATGAGGCATGCAGGGACCAGATACTGAGACCATCCCTCATTCCTGTGAATCATGGACATTAGTGAGATGCCTTTGCTATGCTGGCAAGGAAATCTTAGGTTCTCAAGAACCAGAGAGGGAGTTGCTGAAAGAATAAATCCAAGTAAAGACATAACCATGTAAGGTCAAAAGCACAGATTTAAAAAAGGTGACCTTGTTTTAATGCTTGGAAACAAAATGTTCAGGGAAAGGCAAGTTGTTGGCAGACAGATTTGCTACGGAAATCTTTTTAAATAGTGAATATAGAGCATAATCTGAGCATCTGGGGGTATTTTGAACTTAGGCAATTATAGTCTGAAGAATACAGAGTCTGTTTTTTTTTTTTTTAATAAGATTTATTTATTTATTTATTTATTTGACAGAGAGAGGCACAGTGAGAGAGGGAACACAAGCAGAGGGAGTGTGAGAGGGAGAAGCAGGCTTCCCGCAGAGCAGGGAGCCCAATGCGGGGCTTGATCCCAGGACCCTGGGATCATGACCTGAGCCGAAGGCAGACGCTTAACAACTGAGCCACCCAGGCGTCCCTCAGAGTCTGTTTTAAACATGGGAGGTTAGGGTGCTTGGAAGAGTAAAAGCAGTTCTTTTTTGAGTGACTTGCTAGATTGTATTTCTCCTTCATGTTCCCAGGTTATGGTGCAATGCCTGGCTCTTGGAAGAGTCTCACTGAATCGTTGTTGAATTTGCTTTGTTGAAATCAGGCATGTTCTTTACTCTGCAGCAGAGCATGTTAACAGCTCTCACTGAAACCAGGACTGCTGGAGAAAGCTCTTGGGAGTGTCAGAAGCTTAGAGGCCATTGAGCTGCTCCATCGGGAAAAAGGGACAGCAGTTAGGTGGACTCAGTATGGCCTTGCTTTGAGGTTTAGTTCAACAGCTACAGAGTCATTTTATGGATAGCTAAGCTATTCTGATTCCTTGGAAGAAGTGGAGAAATTTCTGTTAAAATAAGTGACCAGTCGAACTTGTAAAATACTATTCAAGAAATAAATTTTATTTCTTTAAAGTATTTTAAGTACTTTGTAACAGGCTATCAGAATAGTCTTAGAGAAAGGCCCTTTTGGAGACCTGCTTTACTGAATAAATTAGCTTATAAAGTGTTCATAAATGAATGCTTCTAAGGTGTCTAAGCTTATAATGTTAGAAAAAAAAGATAATTCTCCTAGTAACTTTATCTGGTTTATTTTGTAAATACCCTTCCCCTTTCCCCATAAATAGTATGACGATAAATTTCAGCTCAATCGCTGACATTTCTGTTTCTTGATAAGTAGGACTAAATAAATGAGATTACATTTGTGTGATGTTTTTTTCAAGCTTGTAATTGGACGTTTTATGGCTATCCACTTTTGCTTTTTTGGTTTTATAATGTATGTTGAGCTGTTATAATTTCTAGACATTATAATGTCACATAGCTGCATCATCCTTTCTGTATTTAAATTTTTCACATTTTCTCATTTCAGTTATTTAGCTTTTTCTCGTTCTTATTTTTCAGCCTTATTGAAATGTAAATAAAATACACTAAACTGCACATATTTAAAGTACAGTTTGATCAGTTTTGACATATTTGTGCACCCACAAAACCATTACTACAATCAAAACAGCAAACATTTTCATCACCCTCCAAAGTTTCCTTGTGCCCCTTTGTAATCTTTCCCTCCTGCCACTCCCAGCCCTCCAGGTAACCACTGACCTGCTCTCTATAGTTATAGGTGAGTTTGCATTTTCCAGAATTATCTATAAATATAATCACATAGGGGCACCTGGGTGGCTCAGTTGGTTAAATGTCTAACTCTTGGTTTCGGCTCAGGTCATGATCTTGCAGTTGGGGAACTAAGCCCTGCTTGTGCTCAGTGCGGAGTCTGCTTCAGATTCTTTCTCCTTCTCCTGCTGCCCCTCCCTGCTCATACACACTCTCTCTAAAACGTATAAATAAAATCTTGAATAAATAAGTAAATAAATATAGTCATATGGTGTATAGTCTCTTTTAGTCTGGCTTCTTTCACTTAGCTTGATGATTTTGATATTCTACATTGTTACATGTTTCAAAGTGATGTTTCTTTTTAACTGCTGAGTGGTAAGTACTCCATTATATGGATATACCACAACTTATTTATCCATCCACCTCTTGATGGAAATTTGTTTTGCCCCAGTTTTTAAATAGCTTTCCAAGGAAAGTTGCTTTAAACATTCATGTACAAGGCTTCGTAAGAGTGTATATTTTCATTTTTCTTAAATACCTAGGAGTAGAATGGCTAGATCATATGGTATGTGCATGTTTAACTTTTTAAGAAACCGCCAAATTGTTTTTTAAAGTCATTGTACCATTTACCTTTCCACCAGCATTGTATGAGGAGGTTCCAGTTGCTTTACATCCTTACTGACACTTGGTATGGTCACTGACTGTAAAGAAAATATTTTTGTTTCAGCATAGTTAGCAATTTCTGAACAAATTTGACTGGGACTTGGGTTAAAAGATAAGCCTTGGGTTTAGTAAGAGATTTACCACCTTAGACCAATGTGTTTACCTGTCAAGAAGTAATGAAAATCCAAATCAAAACCTCAATGAGATATCATCTCACACCAGTCAGAATGTCTAAAATTAGCAAGTCAGGAAATGACAGATGTTGGCGGGGATGCGGAGAAAGGGGAACCCTCCTACACTGTTGGTGGGAATGCAAGCTGGTGCAGCCACTCTGGAAAGCAGTATGGAGGTTCCTCAAAAAGTTGAAAATAGAGCTACCCTACGACCCAGCAATTGCACTACTGGGGATTTACCCCAGAGATACAAATGTAGGGATCCAAAGGGGTACATGCACCCCGATGTTTATAGTAGCAATGTCCACAATAGCCAAACTGTGGAAAGAGCCAAGATGTCCATCTACAGATTAATGGATAAAGAAGATGTGGTATATATATACAATGGAATATTATGCAGCCATCAAAAGGAATGAAATATTGCCATTTGCAATGATGCCAGTGGAACTGGAGGGTATTATGCTGAGCGAAATAAGTCAATCAGAGAAAGACATGTATCATATGCCCTCCCTGATACGAGGAATTCTTAATCTCAGGGAACAAACTGAAGGTTGCTGGAGTGATGGGGGGTGGGAAGGATGGGGCATCTGGGTGATAGACATTGGGGAGGGTATGTGCTATGGTGAGCGCTGTGAATTGTGTAAGACTGTTGAATCACAGACCTGTACCTCTGAAACAAATAATACATTATATGTTAAAAAAAAAGAAAAAAGAAGATAGAAGGAGGGGAAGAATGAAGGGGGGGACTAGGAGGGGGAGACGAACCATGAGAGACTATGGACTCTGAGAAACAAACTGAGGGTTCTAGAGGGGAGGGGGTGGGGGGATGGGTTAGCCTGGTGATGAGTATTAAGGAGGGCACGTTCTGCATGGAGCACTGGGTGTTATACGCAAACAATGAATCATGGAACACTACATCAAAAACTAATGATGTAATATATGGTGATTAACATAACATAATAAAAAAAGATGTATATGCATGATATATATGTTTTCTGAAACAATATACAAGGCAATGTAAACTTGAAAATAAATCTGAAAAACATAGCCTATAATTTGAAAAAAAAAAAAAAAAAAGAAGTAATGAACCTCAGGACCATGGAAGTACTCCAGCACTTGGAAACCCACAGAGGCTGCTTGTCTTCCTCTTAGAGACAATTATTTACATTCACCTTTATGGTGACCTATTTATTCCCATCTAGAGGCTGATAAAACTCATCAGCTTATGTTGTGAGGTAGGTACCTGGTACTCTTCTCTTTTCACGTGCCAAGGAAAATTTTTGACACTAAGGAAGCAAATGTTTCCCTTTCTCAGGGTTAAGGGGGATCTCTGTCTCTCTTTTACATAAACTAAAAGATTCCCAGATTCACAATTTTGGTGTTCCTCACCTGTATTACAAATCCCAGTATGTACAGGATGACATCTGGCTCTCATCCTGTTGCCCAGGCAGAAGAATTGGGTTAAAAGGGGAACCAATGTGGTTATTGCTATGAATTACTAATACTCTGTCTCACATCCAGGAAATCTCATGTTAACTTTCAGAAAAATGTGAGTAACTATGATATTAAGAGCTTAAGAGTAGGTTCTTTTTTGAGAGCAAAAGTGCAGGGGAAGGACAGAGGTAGAGGGAGAATCCCAAGCAGGCTCCGTTTCCGTTGTGGAGGCTGACACAAGGCTTGATCTCACGATCCTGAGATCACCACCTGAGTGGAAACCAAGAGTTGGGTGCTCAACCAACTCAGCCACCCAGGTGCCCAAAGAGTAGATTCTTAAAAAAAGTTTTAATTATTTCGATTACTGTACCATGATGCTTTTATCTTATTGTGGTTTTATTTTACTGATAACTAAAGATGCTGAGCATTTTTTTCATGTATTTATTAACTATATGTATATCTTCCTTTGTGGACTGCTCTTTTCACCATTTTTAAGTTAAGTTGTCTTCTTATTATTGAGTTGTTAGTGTTATTTATTCTGGATACTAGTTCTTTGTGTATATGTATTGTGGATATTTTCTCTTGTTCTGTGGCTTGCCTTTCTTGTTTTCTTAACACTGTCTTTTTTTTTTAAGATTTTATTTGTTTATTTGACAGAGAGGCAGTGAGAGAGGGAACACAAGCAGGGGGAGTGGGAAAGGGAGAAGAAGGCTTCCTGCAGAGCAGGGAGCCCGATGCGGGGCTCAATCCCAGGACTTTGGGATCATGACCTGAGCAGAAGGCAGACACTTAACGACTGAGCCACCCAGGTGCCCCTTAACACTGTCTTTTGAAGAGTAAAAATTTTTAATAAACTCCAGTATATAAATTTTTTCTTTATATTTCATACTTCTAATCTTTTTAGTTTATTTTTAATTAACATATAATGTATTATTGGTTTCAGAAGTAGAGGTCAGTGATTCATCAGTCCTTATATAACACCCAGTGCTCATTACATCACGTGCCCTCCTTAATGTCCGTCACCCAGTTACCCCATCACTCCACCTCTGTCCCCTCCAGCAACCCTGAGTTTGTTTCCTATGATTAAGAATCTCTTATGGTTCTATATTTTTTCAAGAAACCATTGGCTAGTCCAAGATTGCAAAATTGCTATATGTTTATTCTATAAGTTTTATTGTTTTAGTTTTTCCATTTTGAGGTAATTTTTTAGTATAGTGTGAAGTAAAGGTTATTTCTATTTTGATGGACTGTGTTGTTTCTGTTTTCTTAGTTTGTCTCTGAAGTTTGTTGATGCTGAAATTCCCAAAGGTCTTGATATAAGGTAGGTATGGATATTACTTTGGAGTGTTATAGGTTCAGCACTTCATATTGGCTCCATATAATTTACTCACTCAACATGTAGTATCAAGGGCCCGCTATGTGCCAAGCACTGTGACATGTGAAATGCCACATATAACTAACTATGCAAAGTCAGCAATATTATGGTGGGATCCTATAGTGATGATTTCTTTAGTTTCTACCAAAGCATCTGTATAGATTTTCCTTCTTCAGTTAGGACTTAGAAATTACATGAACCTGAAAATGTGATACTCTTTTCCTGTGAGCAAAAAATATATGTAAAGCTCCAAAGCTGAAGCTCTGGTTTGAAGTTATTTTCTATATCGTGCCTTACAATAAATCACACTTATCACTTTATAATAACAAAAAACCTCTCTGTTAGCTGAATTTCCCAGCAGATAACCCAGGCCTACATTTTGCTGTGTTAATGTGTGGAAGAATGCATCTGCCAACAGTGGTTTATTCAAGTAGTTAGGAACTGCTCCAGGAGTGAGGACAATGTCAAAGCATTATATTTTTTTTCTTATGAAAATAAAATGTTTCTGTTCCTATAGGACCAATGTTTTAGTGGAGATAAACAGCTATGTCTTTAACATTACTTGAAAAAACCAGTAGGATGTGCTAGGACAGTCTTTCCTAAGCTGTGTTCTATGGAACACTTCTGCTATGTAAAAATATTTATAAGATTCCTCAGGAAAGGGGTTCTGTGGTCAGATGTGTTTGAGAAAGACTGCACACCATGTCCTCCTCTTGGAGATTCACAGTATAAATTTGTATATTAAATTTACTGTGAAGACATGCTTTTAAGGAAGATTGCAACACTTGGTGACTGATTAACCTCTTTTCCTATATTTACTTTAGAAAGCTCTTTCCTCAGAATATTTGCCTACATATCATGGAACCACTAGTGTTTCACTGGTTATAATTTAGAAAATACATGTCATCATCTTTTAGATAAACTTTATAAGGAAAATAGAATCCCACAAGGTGAGCAAGCATACAAACACAAATATACATATCTGTTTGATATAAGTGAGTAGTTTTTATTCAAATAGCACTTTTTTTCCCCAAAAGGAAAATAACTTTATGATTATTATTTTTTTCTTTTGATGAAGGAATGCAGCAGATGCTGTCAGTACCCCATCTATATCACTTTGGGCTTTTTCCATTTGAGAGCACTATACCAGCTCAACTTTGAACTGCCAGCCTTTCTTTGCCTAAAAGCTTCCTTAAGCCAAAGGGTCCACTGCCTCCCATCCCTACCCCAGCAAGTCTCAACCAATGACTGAAAGAAGTGTATAAATACCCCAGCTCCCTCACCCTGAGCCTCAGGTCAGATAACAAGCATGTGAACTACCCTCATTCCCAGTGTACCCCATGAGCATCAAACTGCACTTGTCCACAGTGGAAACTTGCTTAATAATGTGTCCTTTTGGGGTGTCTTCCATTCCTCTGTCATTTTTCTTTTCTTTTCTCCATTTGACATATTTTGAATTCCCAAATAAATCTGGGACTACCAGGGCACCTGGGTGGCTCAGTCGTTAAGCGTCTGCCTTTGGCTCAGGTCATGATCCCAGGGTCCTGGGATCAAGCCCCGCATTGGGCTCCCTGCTCCATGGGAAGCCTGCTTCTCCCTCTCCCACTCCCCCTGCTTGTGTTCCTTCTCTTGCTGTGTCTCTCTCTGTCAAATAAATAAATAAAATCTTTAAAAAAATTTGGGACTACTTCCCCAAATACTTCTTCTCTTCACATCATTGTCTCAGAGTCTGCTTCTCTAAGAGTCCAATACATGACCAGAAAACAAAAAGAATCAGAAAATGTTTATTTATAAAAAGAACTTGAAAATCATTCATAATTTAATCACCATTTGTAATCATTATTAACATTTGATCTCTGTCCTTCCAGAATTTTTTTTCTACACAGTCACATGTTTGTTTTTTAATGAAAAAATGATCATGGCATATTATAACTTTTTCATTGCTGGAGAATATTCCATTCTAAAATGGCTAAGAGTAAAGACTGTAGTCTCAAATTGGATTTGGAGCCCAGCTCCAATACTTAATCTCCGAGTAAACTTGCACAAGCCATTTATTTCACCCCTCTGTGTCTTGATTCCTCGCCTGTGAAATGAGGATAATAGTATCTTTCTCATGTTAAATAAAATACACATAAAGAACATAGAAGGGTGCTTGACACAGTAAAAGCTCTCTTTGGGTTATTTTTGACCATTATTTACTTAGCTAATTCTATATTAGCTTAGAATTTAGTTTTTTTCAACTTTTTTTGCTATAATAAAACCAAGTTTTGATTTAAAAAATGAAATTAAAACAAACTTTTTGTGTTTTTCTTTTTGAAGGAATTTGTACTGTCCACTTTTGGGGTCTGCTCTGTCTTTTGCTTTCGTTCAAACCTATCAGGAGACTGCTTCAGCACTAGAAGGAAACTCTCTCAGAGCCAGTTCTGCTACCTGACAAAAGAGGGTGCAATTGCACTGCTCATAGATGATTTCCTGTGTCAGCAAATATCCAAGTGCTTTAGGAGTAATACTGTTTGTAATCATTTTCAGATTCACCCTTACCAGTTACAACAAGTTGTACCTCCAGAGCTGGTTTAGTCTGCAGCGAGTCGAGATTATTTTCAATAATTCAATCCAAGCAACTTTTAATGCAACTGGCATCTATGCTCCGTCAAGTTATTCCTACCACTGCCACCGTGTCAGCAGCCTGCCACGGTATGATGCCCTCTTGTTGCCCAGCTACGCGGATGACACGGCAAACCTGTGGGAGGTCACTTTTGTTGATTTCCAGGTAATGAACTAAAACATATGCTCAGTGCGCCTGTATATTTGGTGCCAAAGAAACTCAGTATTTGAAAACACCGGAAATATAGATGTTTTGAGAAAAGAGAGGAATGGATACCTTTAAAATAATATTGGTATTTTTTTCTTTATCTTCTAAGTCATGAAGTGGAATAGGATAGAATATTTCCTCTCCCTGTGCACTACCCACACCCTACGCACCGCCCCCTGCCCCCCACCTTGCTTTTACAGTCACATTTCTGCAGTCACTAATAATTATCAATGAGGAATGCCAGCAATCTAAGCTGGAGTGAAGCTGTGGCATGAAGCCCAGTGACTGACACTTCCTGGAGTGAGAGGCCCTTCTGGGGAGAGGAACTGTTAGGTAATTATTTTATTTCCTTCAGGGAGTGGAGCAGTGATCCTATCAGGACAGATAAGAAGTACATCTGTAGCATGAGTGACAGCTTTGGCAGTTAGCACAGGAATGGAACTGTCAGCTAAGGAGTCAAAAATACCCCAGAGATCCTCTTGAAAGTATTTGGGGAAAGGCATGGGGGCATTAGATGTTTCTTTTCACCACCAGAATCTCAGGCAGAAAGACATCTGTCAACTTCCTCTGTCCTGTTTACCTGTGAAGAAAGCTTCACTCGCTCTTCCAACTCACTGAAATAGGCCCGGTTTTGCATGTCCCTCTTATGGGCACTTTCCAATCTTTTCCAAATGTAAATGGATTTACTTATTCTTCCCCCCAGTTTGGAGAGGTGTGCAGTTTGGGGTAGGGAAGGAGCTTGCATTTTGGAGTTTGAAAGAAAGACTTGGTTTCAAATTGCTTGTCAGCTACCTGGGCAAACTACTTCACCCTCTTGATTTCTGGCCTTTCTTTTATGAATGTAAAGAAGTCATGGCCTTATTATGTGGCAACAGCAAGGACTGTGTCAGGCATGGATTAACAGTACTACTTATGAGTCCCCTGCCCTGTGTGTCAGCACTGTTGTAGTTGTTTTACATACTTTGTCTTCAAAACTTATAATGTTGCAAGATTGCTGTTGTTATCCCTGTTTTAAAAATGCGATGACTGAAGGTCTGATGATTACATAATTTTTCAAAGTGATATAACTTGTAAATGGTAGAAGCAGAATTTGAATTCTGCACTGACTTCAGAGGCACTTTATAATATATATAATGTATATGTATTTATCAATATTTAAAAAGTACATATTATATATATTTCTCTCACTTGCACTTTAAAAAGAGAAGCAGGCCCAAGTAATAACAAAAACAAAGAATAATTCACACATAATCTTGCTTGATGAGAACAGAGGAATTGACCGACTTATACCTCTTCCTTGTTTCAGAAATGACTTAGGGTGAGTTAGAGAAACACTGTAAGAAAACTGACTTTGAAAAATGCACAAACCACACCCATTAGGATGGTTATTATAAGAGAACAAGCAAACCCAAAACAGAAAATAACAAATGTTGGCAAGGATGTAGAGAAATTAGAACCCTTGTACATTGGTTGTGGGAATTTAAAATGGTGTAGCCTCTGTGGAAAATGGTATGGTGGTAGGTCCTCAAAAAATTAAATATAGAATTACCATGTGATTCTGGGAATTGGAATTGGAAGCAGGGACTTGAACAGATGCTTGTATACCCATGTTCATAGCAGCATTATTGACAATAACCACAAGATGAAAACAACCCAAATGTTCATCAATGGATGAATGAAAAAGGCTAGTGTATACATGTGATGGAATATTACTCAGCCTTGAAAAGGGAGGAAATTCAGATTTGGCAATGGCATGAATGAACTTTGATACTATGCTAAGTGAAAGGAACAAAAGGGCAAATATTTGTATGAATTCACTTACATGAAGTATCTACAGTAGTCCTCCTGTCCCCCGGAAGAGGGACAGGAGGAATTAGTGTTTAATGGAGTTACAGTTTGCAAGATGAAAAGTTCTGGAGATGGATGATGGTGATGGTTGCACAATAATGTGAATGTACTTAATGCCACTGAACTGTACATCTAAAAATGGTTAAGATTGTAAATTTTATGTTATGTATATTTTATGATAAAAAATATAAAACAAAAAATGGGCAAAGACATGTGGCTTAAGAAAAACAAAGGAAGAACAGATCAATTAGAGCCACTAGCGAGGTTGGTACACAAAACCACAAGACCATCTGTCTGATCTGGCTGGAAGTGGCACAGTGATTTGGCCCTGAAGCTTTGGAGCATCCAGTATAAGAAAGAATCGCTCAGTTACACGTTCTTGGGGTTCATAAGACTATTGGAAGCGTGCTTGTGGGGAGCACATCCATCACTCGTATGGTGCAGCATGTGCTAACATCTGTGACAACAGCCTTACAGTGAACACAGCAGTGGATGTCATGGTGGGCCTTGTTAAAACACCATTGATGTAAGCAGATGGTGGAATGCAAGCTCAGTCCACGCAAGAGGTGGTGGTGATAGTGATTCAGGTATGTATACAAAAGGCTGCATTCCACATAGGTGGCTTTGCCCATCTGATTTAAGAATAAAGTATAGCGTAAAAAAAAAAAAAAAAAAAAAAGAATAAAGTATAGCGTGATGCCCCAAGCATGGCAAACTGAGATGCCCTTGGTGGGCCATCTGGATACCAGTAAAGTGTAGCAGCATCACAAAGAGTACGTTTATTCAACTCCAGTTAATTTAATTTTTGCTTCTTAGGAAGCAAAAAGCATTCTTAGGAATGCAGCCTCAGTGTTGCTGGATCTTCAATTTTTCAATGGAAGCTAGAAGTCTGGATTTTAATAGGAAATTCTCAGGATGTTCAGAACTCTGGGCCTAACAAAACTCACCTGTGGGCTAGATACAGTGTGTTTATAACCAGTAGTCCAGAAAATGGATGGAAAGATGTCCTTCAGGCATTCTCCACAGACACTGTTCTCAACCAAGTCTTAAGAATTAAATAACAGTCAATGTGAGGACATTGCCTTTGGCTGGAGTTGTGGCATTGAATGAGGCCATCTTTTGTCATTTTATCAAGAGCTTGACTCTTCAGGCACTAGTTTGAAGAGAAGACCACTTTGCCTCTTCATAGAGGAGTGGGCCAAGGATCCCAGAAGCCAGGCCAAGAGTCTCCTTTCGGAGCTGTTTTGGATTCAGTCTAGTGCACAGACAATTGGGTGGGCAAGGCCTCTAAACTCTATGGCTACAGGCATTTTAGCATGAAAAAATGGCAAAGCACCCACTTAAGTCATAAAAATGAGTTCTCACTTAAAGCACTAATGGATAATTCAGTTTTCTGATGTACCCCTTTGAAACTAACTAGGTGACCAAGGTGATGTTGTATAGGATTCTGTTCTAAAAGCCAACTAAGTGTGGGAGCTGCCTTCTACAAATGATTGCTCTTATTTAGAGTAGTTACTCTGGGTCAGTCTTGATTTAAAATTGTTTCATTGTCCCCATAAACACATTTACATTTGTTAGATCATGTGTTCAAATTAGTCAGTAAGTACGGCCCCAGTATCTTAAATTTGGTTAACTAGGAGTCCAGAACCCTCAGCCCAACTAGAGGTAGATCTTAGGAGAGAAAGAGTATGTCAATTCAGCTTTTTGTCCTGACAGATCCAAGGCTTCACCATCAAGAGGAGGCAGTTTGCCAAGCCCCGAGACTGTGCCTCCTCCTTCACACCAGCCATTCTGATTGGCCTGGCCATGTCCCTGATCCTGCTGCTGGTGTTGGCCTATGCTCTGCACATGCTCATCTACCTGCGGTATCTGGAGCGGCACTATGATTTCATCACCTCTCCGGCCCACTTCCCCCAGTTGAAAGCTCAAGATGCAGCAGAAGAGAAGGAGCTGCTGAGGAGCCAGGGAGTCGAGTGCTATGAACTGAGAAGCCAACAGATCTGCAAAATTTATGTGTAATAGCGCAGGCCCCTCTTCCTCACGAAGTCCGCAGTGGGCTCTGAAAAGAGTTATTTCTGTCTGTCCTCTTTGACTTCTGATATAAAGTGTTCACCTCAAGGCTTAAAAAAAATACATGCAAAAAATACATTTTGGAGCATCCACTGGCCTACTTAGAGAGATTTGAGGCAATGAAAAAGTCCCAGGAACCCCACAGAGGTAAATATGATTGTTGCCCTAAAACTACTTGGAAAGCAAAGGGATATTTCAAGTTAGGAAGACAGAAAAAACCATTGATGCCATTAAGAGAGGGGAAAACATATTTGGTCCTCCTTGCTTGTGCCAGTTCAGATGTGATAATATAGAAACAATAATTCCAAGGTTATCTGGAAGTTCAGAATTTAAAGTATTTTGTAAGTTTGCATTTTTAGAAATTATATCCCAGTTTTGTTTTAAAAAGTAGTCTCTTTCCCAGAGCTATTTAGGGAAGACACTTGTCAATATGATAGAACAATTTATTCAAGGGCTTTCTTGTCATTTACTTTGCTGTTCAGAGGCACCCCAGTTCAGTTTGTGAAAGAGGGTAACAGTCTTGTAGTTTCTTACCTTTTCCATCTGGTTGTGGTGCCAAGGCTTGTTTCATTTGTCTGATTAGACATCCATTAACTCTCCTAGGTGCTACTTGAAATAAGCAACTGAGCTAAGAACAGTGTGCTTGCTATGCAAACACAGCTTCACGGCAAATCTCCTAAACCCCCTTCCAGTGAGATTGTGTCCCTTAAACTCTTCTTTAATAGAAATTCTGCACCCACCACTGCTCTTCTTACATATGGATTTCTCCATAGTCTTTTCCAGTTCTTGACAGATACTGAAGATTGGCTTTCCCTGAATTTTCACCAGAGCGTCTCTAATATGCCTTGTGTGTTAAAGAGAGCTTATGTGTAAAAGTACATTGTATTTCCCTAACTAGGTTTCCACACATGAACTAGGGTTCCATACATGACTTGCACAAAACTTAGAAAGCAGATGGGAACAATGTGGGGTAGAGGATCATGCATAGAGAAATTGAATCTCTTGGGCAGCTGTGGTAATAAGTTTACAGTCTAGTACCAACTTTGATGCCAAGTGTGAATGACAATGATTTGGGTTTCTGATAAAACAGTCTTATGTTGGACATTTCTTTGGCTGCATTACTCTTGGCTGTGAGTATAGGTTTGGTTCCAACCCTCTCAGAATTCTGTAACCTCTTAATACTCTATAGTGAATTTTTTTTTAATACCTGGCGTAGATTCTGTATTCTGTAACTAAGAATCTTGATTCATGTACCTATTTGTACCAAAGATGGTTATAGGGAATACACCCTGAAGAATTTGGGAATCTAGTATTGATTTTTTGGCCCTGTTTAGCCTAAAACCAAGGAGGACTCTTAGCATTAGAGAGTGGGAAACAGATAGTTCACATCATTCCATAATGAAATTTTCATTGTGGTTGTTTTGAGTATCCATTGGTGGTATCAGTGGTGGTTGTGGTAGGCTATAGGTACTTGAAGGATAAACATAACTTACAGTCCAACTGGGACACTTTTGAAAGAGAAAACGTCATTTACAATTCCAAGATAACAGACATAAGCAGAAGGATGCCAAACTGGGATATATAGTCATCCTAGATATGGTAAGACCATGCAGGTATGGTGATTGTCCTACAGGGTGAGACCCTGTAAGGTAAACTGGTTCTTTCTAACTGTGCTAGAGGGCTTACAGAAAGAAAATAATAGCTTAAGATTTAAAATTCACAGCTCAAGTCATGGTAAAAAATAAAACAAAAACAAAAACAAAAACCCAGGGAGTTTCTGTGACTGATCTATAGCTCTTATCAAGGAGCTGGCATAGTTGCAAATCAGACACATAGGTCTGATCCTGTAAGTTGGTAAAATACGTTGTAGCTGGAATTCACAGCCTTGCCAGATCTCTTAATGAATATGAGGGAACTGATTTTTACAAAAAAGAAGAAACTTGAAATAAGAATGGTAACTTGGGGATAATTAAACAACTTTATGGATATTGAACCCATAAACTCCACTAAGTTTTTCTTGCTAGCAGAAGCAGCCATGTGAGGTGAAGCTATTCTGACCTCACCAAAGATAGTTACCTTGCCAGGGGGTGCCGATTTTCCTCAATGTCTCTAGACAATTGGAATCACACTCTAGCATATCCCAGGGAACCAATTGCAAAGTCAAATATGGGAGAATAAAAATGGGAAGGTTTTGCTAATTTATGCAACAAAAGATGGAGGAATATGTGGGAGAATGGATTCTGGAGGTGCTAGCTCAGAGAGGGAAGTGTATAATTTTAGATTGGGCTGAATTTTTTTAATAGGTTCTCTTACCAGATTTTGGGTTAAATATTCTGGTTTGAATTTGCAACGACGTGGATGGAACTGGAGGGTGTTATGCTGAGTGAAATAAGTCAATCAAAGAAACATATGTATCATATGACCTCACTGATATGAAGAATTCTTAATCTCAGGAAACAAACTGAGGGTTGCTGGAGTGGTGGAGGGGTGGGAGGGATGGGGCGTCTGGGTGAAAGACATTGGGGAGGGTATGTGCTATGTGAGCGCTGTGAATTGTGCAAGACTGTTGAATCACAGATCTGTACCTCTGAAACAATAATGCAATATATGTTAAGAAAAAAAAAGAAGAAGATAGCAGGAGGGGAAGAATGAAGGGGAGTAAGTCGGAGGGGGAGACGAACCATGAGAGACTATGGACTCTGAAAAACAAACTGAGAGGGTTCTAGAGGGGAGGGGGTGGGGGGATGGGTTAGCCTGGTGATGGGTATTAAAGAGGGCATGTTCTGCATGAAGCACTGTGTGTTATGCACAAACAATGAATCATGGAACACTACATCAAAAACTAATGATGTAATGTATGGTGATTAACATAACAGTAAAAAATAAAAAAATATTCTGGTTTGAGCAGCTGACAGTATTTCTAACCATTTACTCAGTTGATTAAGATGTGGCCTCAAGAGTGACATGCCCTAAATGAAAGAGACCAGAAATTCATTGGTATAATATAGAGGAAGAAAATAAATTTAACAACTTAGAGAATTGAGATATAGAAATGGATTTATTATGCATGTCCTGCCCTCCATCCCCAAAACTATTTTCCTCTGTGAAGGCCCCAGAGGACACTTATTGTCATAGCACTGAGCTGAAAAATACATTGGGAACATAGCATCAGCATTTTTGGAAAGTGCTCTAGTTGCTGTCCTCTGTAGGCTATCGATGAAGGCAGGAGATGCTATCCTTGATTCCTTAATCTCAGTGGGAATGCCGGGATCCTGGAGATAGCAGCATCACAATGTTAAGGGGCTGTAGGGCAGGAATGTTAATCAGATTAGATCATGTTTGTTAATGGTAAAGTAATCTATGACAGATGTATCAGGGCAGTCCACTAAAGAACTCGCATTCATTTGAATAATCATAATCTTAATAAAATCTAGTCCTTGTATAAAAAGACCTTGTTTGAACCATCATGGTGGATTCCCAGAGCTGAGTCTGTTGATAACAAGAGAGCTCTCGACTGAAGAGGAGACCTCCTAAAAAGGGGTCTTTGGTCTTCATATTTAATGTTGAGCATTATCATGAATGATTTTATGCTTATCCATTAGGTATCTTTCTTTTTTGTATCACTTCTGGTATGTTCTGATCTTCAGGTAAAGACCTTAATGCTAGTCCCATGCATACCTTTATTATTAACCCAACAGGTATGTGATTATAGCCCTATAATTGTTAGTGCTTCAGGAGCATAGCCTAAGAGATGTCTGTCTTCCTGGGAGGTCTGGAACAATATGGCAATGAAAGTGATATTTGATATGAATAGAAGTTGACTGGGCAGGTAATATGGAGAAGGACAAATATGGCAGATGCAAACACATATGCAAAGACTGGACTTTACCATGCGAGAACTATGAATACATGTCTATGGGCAGTCACATATAATGTATTTAAAGGAGCAAAAGATTAAGCTGGAAATAATTGAGGGAACAGGTCATCGTACTCAACTAAAGACTTAGAATCTTGACTTGAGGTAATGGAGACATTCCTGAGGAGATTTTGGAGGATTTGAAGAAAGGGGATTGCATAGCAGATAAGTGTGAGTAGAATAGGGACAGATACTCCATTTAGGAGATTATTGGAATAGTTCAGATGAAAAATAATAGGATATAAACTTAGACAGTGGGGTGAGAGGAAAGAGCAAGAAGAAGTATTGAGGAGGTTGGTTCAATAAATTTTGGGAACCAACCGGCAAGTCACAAATGTCTGTTAGGTATCTTATTTGGGGTGCTAGGTGGATGGTGATACCAATTTCTGCAATCAGGGAGGAATAGGAGAGGGTAGGAGTTTGAGATGGGAGATGCCTTATAGGCAGATCCTATAATGGAGATCCAGGTAGACAGTTTGGTTTATGGATTTGGGGCAGAATAAAGAGATCTGGACTAGAAATTTGGAAATGTTACAGATCCTGTCAGTGTCCTGCCCATATTTCTTTGCCCTTACTGTATCCTGACCCATCTCTCCATTGCCAGTTACTGCCCTCTAAGGCTGCTCTCCTTGTGTTCATGGCAAGCTGAAGACTTAATGCCTCCCAGGAGCAGCCTTCATGCAGCAACTCTCAGGAGTTGTGAATAAATACTCCAACTCATTAGTCCCTTGACTAGAATATTTCTAGAGTGTGTTGTACATCATTTCCTGGAGCTCCCCAGCAGGACTTAGCTCTTTTGCCCTTTGTGGTATCTTGCTTGATAAAGTTCACTTTATTAACTCCCTTCTGTTTCTTGTCTTCCTTGCTCCCCTAATGATGTTTCCTAATGATGTTGGCATTACCTACAAAATAAACTACTTGTGTTTAAATCCTAGTCTCGGGATCTGCTTCTCAGGAAATCAAAACTAAGACGAGCAGTAATGGGCATGGAGGCAAAGTTGACTAGTTGACTGCATTTGAAAAATAGCTTATTTTTACAGCTTTTACAAAAACATAGAATTATTAGAATATAATGCCCAGGAACCCTTCCAGAGCCCTGGAAGAGAGTTACATAAGTGAATATGTGTGTGTGTGTGTGTTTGTGTGTGCGTGTGTGTGTTTTTACAGAGCTTTGACCTTATACACAATGGTGGACACAGGTTAAATAGTTTCTGTGAGCTTGTCATCTTCATCTTTGGTGCTAAAACTTGAAGTTTAGCATAGCAGGCAATTGGGAAGGGAAAATGGACGTAAGGTAGTGGAGAGCAAGGACAAGCTAGAATCCAAGAAGAGCTGGGACTGTAAGAATGAACTGGGGCCTGTGTCGGTGTTCACTGCCTCCAACTTTGTTACAGTAGTGCCCTTTGTTTAAAATGGCCCAGAGCTGAATGAATGGCTCAGGGATTGAAGGTGTTGAATCCAGGAGAAGGTGGAGCATCTGCCGGCCTGGGTGCTGCCCTCTGCCAACAAGGTGAGCCAGCAGATAAATGATAATTGATATGATATGATATGAGATGATAATTTGCTTGAGCTACAAATGTACCTTGACCCCACCATGTGAAGGTTAAAAAACGATACGGCTGCTGCTTCACTTCTACCTTCTAAATCTCATGCAAATAGGTCTCTCTAATATGGCTCATCTTAACCAGAAACATACAGGAAAATTAATTCTGGGAAACATAGTTCAGCTTAGCTGTATTTTCCTTCCAGGCAAAATGAACAGCCAGCTACATTGCTCAAAGTCCTGTCCACAGGGAGGATTGCCCTTTACCACTGTCCATCAAGGCCAGCCCAGCATGGGGCTGTAGTGTGATAGCTGCCCAATTTCAGGTTGTGCTTTGCGTGTATTAAGTAGAACCATCTGTAAACCAAGCCTGAGTTTTTTCTTCCATAGGAACTGCTCACAAAGGACTGCCCATTAGGCCATAGGTATAGGTTGAAAGAGAGAAGGCAGTTAGTAGGAGTGGGAGGCATGGACATCTAAGCTACTTCCTCATGCAACTGACTTGTGCCTCCAAGACTTGCTTGAGCCTGCTTTCTATATAGAATTTTTATTTGAGCCTGGAGTGCTGCTACTGTGCATGCCTAACTTTGTGGGCTTGGTGAGTCAGACAGTACTTCATGATGGGCACCCTAGGTCACATGGTAACTTGGTAGCCCATGGTCAGATGTTCTATTTCTACTAAGGTCAAGTGGAAAGTCAAAAAACCAAAAGCTGTTTCTGAAAAGGAGAGTAATTATCTTCATAGGATGGCATGGCTCTGTTGCAAAATTCTAAGGGTCCTTATTGTGACTCACTAATAGGGCCCTGCCGCAGGCTCCATAAAACAACCGTATCCACCCCTGACACTTTAAGCTGACTCTTTATGCACAACCTCACAACATTGCAGCTTTTGCAATATCCTTCCCCTAGAACTAAATATAATCCCTAAACTCTTGGTGTGTGAATGTTTGATATGGACCCTGTGGTAAGAATAATGCTTCTCACCCAGGGTTGTCCAAATCCTAACTCCTACACCTGTGGATATGTTAGCTTTCATAGCAAAAGAGGCTTTGCAGATGTGATTAAGTTAAGGGTTTTGGGATGGGGAGATTATCCTGTTTTACCCAGGTGGACTCAATGTAAACAGGAAAGTTCTTGTATTTTTTTTAAAGATTATTTATTAGAGAGAGAGAGAGTGCAAGTGAGGGGAGAGCCAGAGGGAGAGGGAGAAGGAGAGAAGGAGTCCCCACTGAGTGCAGAGCCCTGCGTGGAGCTCAATCCCATGATCCTGAGATCACGACCTGAGCTAAAATCAAGAGTCAGACACTTAACTGACTGAGCCACCCAGGTGCCCCCATAAAAGTTCTTTCAAGAGAAAAAGGGAGAGAGGAGAGAGAGAGGAGGAGGAGATGGATGTGACAACAGAAGTAGAGGTTGGAGTAATACAAGGAAGGAGCCATGAACCAAGAATGTAGGTGGCCTCTAGTAGTTGGAAAATTCAAGGAAACAAATTCTCCCCTAGAGTCTCCAGAAGAAATTCAACTGTGCTGAAACCTTGATTTTAGGACTGTTGACCTCCAGAACTATAAGATAACAAATTTGGATTGTTCAAAGCCACTGAGTTGGTGGCAGCATGTCACAATGGCAATAGGAAACTCTGATGTGAAACTGGACCCAAGAGGAAATGAAGTGTCTGAGCAGAGTCCTCTCCCTCCCCGTGCATTCCTCCTCCCCTCCCCGGTCTCCATCATTCGCCACAAGGCTGGCTCCCAGCAAACTTACAAAGGATGCAAGTAGGTCCTCATTGCAAGACTTTCCTTCTACCCCTTCTTCTGTGCCCTGCGACCTTATGTAAACCCCTGGCTACTTGAGGGCCCTACTAAGTGGACCCTCTGTCCCATCAATTTTTTTCAGCAAGCTTCCTTTTTAATTCCTTTTTTTTTTTGCTTAGGATTTGAACTCTAGTGGAAAAATGATAAGCTGTTAATGAAGCAATGACTTACATTTTCAGATATATTTGAAATACATTTATATTTTCATAGAGTTTTTTTACAGTCTTAGCCACATAAAAAAATTACTGGTAGAAATTTCAGTATTGTGGCAGGCTAATCCTAGAAATTTTGGAGCCTCTCAAATTACATCAGGTAAATGCCAGTTTATGTGCGGGGCATTTTCTGACTCCTTATTGCTTATCCCTGATGTCCATCAATGAATGTTTCCTGTTGTTGGGTTTGGCAAATCATAAAATCTTCAAAGGTTTACGCTGTTCAAATACAAACTTGTATTAGGAATATGATTTAGGATCCAGCACCCACTGAAATAACTAAGTTCTTTTGTCTAGTTTTACTCTGAAGGTCTGTAGATGTGACAGTGACACATTTTCTGCTGCTCCTTCCTCTATATCGGAGCAGTGTTGCTGGTCTCCTCAGGACTGGAGAGCCAAGGTAAGTAGCTTGTGTTAGTGGTTCTATTAGGACTGTGAGTCCGTGCAGGAATCTTTCTAGCCAAGGGATTTTAGTTAAAATAGCACGCAGAAGAGATACTTTTTTTGTACTTCGATTTTTTTACTCCAGTTTTATTGAGATATAATTGACATATAACATTTCATGAGTTTATTTTTTTTAAAGATTTTTATTTATTTATTTGTCAGAGAGAGAGAGAGAAAACACAAACAGGGAGAGCAGCAGGCAGAGGGAGAAGCAGACTCCCTGCTGAGCAGGGAGCCCAATGCGGGACTCAATCTCAGCACCCTGGGATCATGACCTGAGCCGAAGGAAGATGCTTAACTGACTGAGCCACCCAGACACCCCATCATTTCATGAGTTTAAAGTATACAATGTGTTGATTTGATATTCTTTCATACTACAAAATGATTACCACCATAGTATTAGCTGATACCTCCATCATGTCACATAATTACCATTTTTTGTGTGATGAGAACAAATAAAATGCAATCACTTAGGAACTTTCAAGTACATAACACAGTATTATTAGCTGTGTTAATAATAATAATTATTATTAATAAATATGTACATTAGATCCCCAGATCTTATGTATCGTATAACTAGAAGTTTATAGTTAAAAGAGATACTTTTAAATTGCCAGGGTCAAAATGCACCATCTCATACCTTGACGGTATTTGCAATGCTGTTCTTTGGATGAAGTCTTCTCTTAGAGTATTAAAACCAGCTGTGTCTGTTTTCCCAGCTTCTAGCCTCCAGTCTTGCAGCCTTCACAGTCCACAGGTCTGCTTTGTGAATCTATGCCCTGGATTTGGTCCTCTGTGTCCTATGCCTATGTATATGACAGAAGGAAGCTAGTAGGGAAATGGAAAATAGCTCTTCTCCTTGGGTCTTAGAGCAGAGATGGGCTAAGCTGCTGCTCCACATCTCTTTTGTTAATAGACCCTACCCTGGGGCTGGGGAGGCTACCTGTGGTAAGATTGCGGAGTGGCCACTAGTATTCCCCTCTCTCTATCTCTATCCCTTGTGATTATCACTTCCCTTAAAGAGTGAAGCGTATTTCCCCAGCATTTGAATCTGGCCTGGCCTGATGATTTGCCTTACCAATAGAATGCAGCAGAAGTGATGCAGGGCCGATTCTGAGCCTAAGCATCCACTTGTTCTTCTGGAATCCTCTTCGGCTGCCAAGTAAACAATTACAGGGCAGAGCCTGCTAGAGGATGAGAGACCACCGGGAAGAGAGATGAGCCATCTGAGCTGAGGCCATGCTAGACTAGCAAGCCCCCAGCTGACCCAGCAGCTGACCATGGATGTCTAAGTGAGCCCACCTGAGACCTGAAGAACTGCCAAGCTGAAGTCAGCCTAATTGCCCACCTGCAGAATTTTGAGCTAAAAATGGTTGCTTCAGTCACTGGGTCTTAGAGTGGTTTGTTATGCAGCCAAAGCTTACTTAGTTGTCATCAAGGTTAGAAGCACTTTCAAGTTAGGAGTTATATCCACATCTGAATTATCATACTTACTACATAAAAGGAGAGAAAGAGCAGAGGATGAAGCATATATGGAAGAGAAGAGATATAAAAGAAGGAATATATAGTTAGGCTGCTATTACTCTCAGCCCATTCTGGTTATAATCCAATTTCTTCTCCCACTAAATAGATCACTTACAATTCAACAGGAATCTTTTGTTTTCAAGACTCAGAAACTCCCCACACTGCCTTAAGTAAAAGAAAATTAGTCTCGAGGGTATCTCATGGGTTCCTAAGAGTCTGGATCCCAAGACCTAGCTAGGTCTTCTAGAGTGACTAAACCTGGAACTGGCATATGATGTGAAATCAAGGGAACTTTCTCTGCTTGGTTGTCTTTCCATCTCTTTCTCTTTGGTGTGAGATCTCGTATCACTTCTGCCTGTTTGCTTCACTTTTTCTCTTCTTAGTTCTCTGCTTGCCCCTAGCTTTAGCATGCCTATTCCAAAACAGCAGCCTCGGCTTCAAGTCTTCATGACCTTCTAGCTCAATTTCCATAAGTTCAAATTCCCAGTCAGAGAAAATCCAGTTGGTCTTCTGTGGTCCAGTTAGGTATGCTTGAATGGTAATTGGCAGGGCCAATAAAAATACCCTTTTGTTGACATTGGGCAGGCATCTTTTGTAAGAAACAGGATTCGATTGCTCTTCTTAACATCTGCTGTTGGCAGGAGTCACCACTCTGAGTTTCTGGAATTCCTTTTCTACAAGTCACCAGTAGATTTTTACTTTTGCCTTCCAGTGGAGGATCCCCTTCTGCATCCTTCCATTGAGGAATATGAATGAGAATGATCAACAGTTTCCTTTCCTGATCAGGCTAGGGCAGGGACTAGAATACCTTTCTTAGCCCAGGGCCCTGCTTCATATGCGTTCATGGTGCTCCTGGTGTCCCAAGATTTTGTAGTTTCAGCCTCTCCTTCATATAAAACTAGCTTCCAGTGCAATAATGTTCCATTCAGCATCTGGGTCTATCCTTTTTTTTTATTATTAAATTCTGTTTTTGTTTTGTTTTGTTTTGTTTTATAACAGTCAAAATCTAAAAGGCTGCTGGTTGAGACACTCTCTAGTGGCAATTTATAGTTATATGGATTTTATGAACTCGACATTTTTTGAAAACAAATCTGAGTATTGACATATGGTTACCAGGTCTATATTTTGCCACATAAGGTCATTACAAGCTCCCATATTCAATTCAATTGTCATCCTTTAATGTTGGATTGAAACCTAGGAAATTGCCATTTTTGCAGGTCAAAAACAGTTAAATATTGGCAATTTCTGTGGTTCAGTATAGTATATTAAAGCATATTTTAACTTGAGAACTATAGAAAGGACATAATCTTATAAAAAATTAGCCTTTACAATGCATTTATTTAACTTTATGAAAAATGCACTATACTTTACTTAATTTTCTTGTTTCATGATGGACCATGAAGACTTGATCATGGTATGGCACTAGTTTTTGGTGTGTTTTTTAATCTTAATTTTAATTTAATTTAATTTTGTTGTTGTTTTTAGTTTCAGATTTTATTTAAATTCCAGTTAGTTAACATTGATGTATGGGTTTTTTCTTAAACACATGTCTAGTGAAACATGTCTGTGTGATCCTCCTAGGATGACTTTCATCCCTGAGAATGCTTTTTTCCTAGCCTCCGAGGTAGGGTTCTGGCCCTCCCTTGGTCCGAAGTCATGCTCAAAGAGCAGTCATGTTCTCTGAGGCCCTCTTAAGCCGTTGTTGGGTGAATCCTTCACTTGCACCCACCTTGGGTATTTGGGAGACATGTTTGCGGCACCCAGTTCATTGCCCCATTCCCCCTCATACAGTACATGGTCACATTTACAAAAGGAGCCTCAGCAACCTCCCATGGCTCCTCAGTGAAATATGTAAACCAATTTTTCTATCAACCAGGAGTTAAAGATTCTTTCCTTGGATTGTGTTTTTTTACACAACTTTTCTATCATCTCAGACAACTCCATCAGCACCCTGTATTTCCTACCCAAGCGATCTTCGTCTCTCTTATAAGCAAGATCCAGACAGATTGTATAACAAACTGGCTTTAGCTATTAAAAACATCTTTTTAGCTCTTGGCGCAACAAGCAAAACCACTCCTGATGAAAAGAAAGTCTCTCTCTCCCATATGGTTCTCTAAAGAAGTACAATTTTCTGAATTTACTGTACATGTGAAAACAATAAACAATTTACATTTCTTTCTTTTTCTAGTAATTCAAACTCTAACCTGAGGGTTTTTAAAGAATAGATTTAGTAATTTCTACATTGCACCATTTTCTGAAATATTACTGATTCTCAGTGAAGTAACTAAGCCTTAGCCAAATGTTTCAGTTTATCTTTCTTTTTTTGTGAATCTGCAAATGCGTCAGAAAAACGTTTACTGTAATGTTAGAATGTGCATGTGTTGGCATTAAAAGTGTGGTTTTGTCCCTACGGGGAATCAAATAGAAGCAAAATTACAGTTAATTCCTGGTATCTGTGGTAATGGAGAACAGACTGAGTTTGTACCAAATAGTATTTGAAAAATTTATTTTAGAAATTAAGCTGAACCTTGTTCTTCACTAACCCTGCCAGAGATCCACAAGTAGTCAAGTTCTTCTCTCTCCTGCTGGCTCAGCCAGAGTCTGGGGTAGAAAAATGGCCAGCAGGAAAGAAAGGTAGAATCAAAAGACTTATGGTCATTAGATTTTCTCTACATGTTGACTACAGCTCTTTTGTGGAAAAAGGAAACCACTCTGTAGTAAAAGAAGAGGACAGTCTTTCTACTCCTTTGGTAAGGCATCTTGTCTTTCCTTATGATTAAAGAGATGATCATCAACCAAAATTCATGTTACCTCCTTTCCAAATTCAGTTTTCAGTTAATAACTGGAAAAAGTAGATTTCAGAGAATTCTTTTTTTTTTAAGATTTTATTTATTTTTATTTGAGAGAGAGAGAATGAGAGATAGCACAAGACGGAAGAGGGTCGGAGGGAGTAACAGACTCCCTGCTGAGCAGGGAGCCCGATGCGGGACTTGATCCCGGGACTCCAGGATTATGACCTGAGCCGAAGGCAGTCGCTTAACCAACTGAGCCACCCAGGCACCCGATTTCAGAGAATTCTGAAGCCTCTTTAAAGTTACTCTCTTCGGGGCACCTGGGTGGCTCAGTCAGTTAAGCGTCTGCCTTCAGCTCAGGTCATGATCTCAGGGTCCAAGGATCGAGCCCCGCATCGGGCTCCCAGCTCAGCAGAGAGCCTGCTGCTTCTCCCTCTCCCTCTGCCTGCCGCTCTGCCTACTGTGTTCTCTATCACTCTGTCCAATAAATAAAATCTTTAAAGAAATAAAGTTATTCTCTCAAAAATGGAAGATTTGAAATGTAGCTTAATGGGAAGAATGCCCCCCACCCCAGAACCATCTACTTCTAGCCAGTAGCCTGTAAGAGAAAGGATTTATTTCATCTGGTTCAGTCTCTGACCCTCTGGGAGAGGAGATGACATACATGTTCTCTATGGCCTCTTGGCTCGCACAAGGGTTTTCAATAGACCAGAGAGGCAGGGCCTCACTTATTCTGGATCTGTAATATTTCCTGAATGTAAAGAACTCACATGCTTTCAGGGACAAGAGTGCATTGCACTCGTGGTGTCCAGATGTGATGCTCCAATGATGTCAGCCATTAATTTGTTCTGAAGCTATTATTGTTATCTGTTGAAGAAGATTTAGAAAATGACTTACAGTTTTAAGAAATCCTGGAGAATTTTGCAACTTTCTGCTGCTCATAGCGGTAATCTTGACACAACTCTGCAAATGCTTTGGAGATATATGATTATGAAAGATATATATGATTATGTTAGGGATGCGAGAAACCTTAATTAACTACATTAGAGAAACTCAAAATACAAAATGAAATGATGGTTTTAAATAAGGCTGGATATCATAATTAGTCGCAGATGGTTCCTTTGTAGTCAGGACAGTTCTCCCTAACAGCCACATTTCTTTGTTTGAATGTCACAATTGAAACTGAATTAGTCTTATGCACTGTGTTCTCATCCTCCCAGCTTCTTTGGGACCTTACAGTGTAGGCCTTGTGAGATGGCCATTGAGAGGAAAAGATTGTGTCCTCCATAATGTGCTCTTTACAAGGCAGCTGATGGTCTTACAACCAACCTCTACAACCTCAGAACCAAGGGTTTCTCTTTCCTTCCAATTTTCTGTATTTGCTTTTGGTAATGGAAGACATTTTCTCTTTCTATGATTCAACTACTCAGGTGCCCATTGCCCTGGAGGAACAGGCTCAGAGGTCTCAGGGTATCATCCTCATTTGCTGCAGGAAACCAGGCTCATCACCAAATTGGGAGCTCTGATTCTCATGGAGAATACCGGGTAGATCAGGGAGAGGTATCTTTAAGCAAATTCTGTTTGCCATGGAAAACCAGGGAAAATCAAACCAAAGGAAACACAGTCAATTGCCAAAGAGGGTGTTATCTTCAGTCCTTTCCAAGAGACATCAGTTGTTTCTTGATATCTCTAATAGAAAACTTGTCAGAATAAATAAATTTGTTTCCAGTTCTGTCCTACTGATAAGTTTTGCCAATTGAATTATTTAATTGGTTGCAGTCATCAGTAAGGAAAATGTAGACACACCCAGGCTTTTCCTATAAATGATTCCCCCAAATCTGCATTTATTTGTTTTGGGATCCAAGGTTCCTTTCAAAAATTTTCAAAATATTGATGGATTAACACACACAATCTGTTTCTTCCTTACTCAGAGGAAACTAAGTTAATGAATCATTGCTTTTTGTCAGCTGGTACTTGATTTGGAGCAGGATGAAGCAGGCCTTATCTCTATGATGTGGGTGGTGGACTTCTTAAAGTCTACGTGACAGTTAATAAAGAATAGAGTAAGGCATTTTGTATCTAGATTCATTTGTATTTAGAGTCAAGGAAATGATAATATTTGGGTAGATAAACAGTGCTACTTCCTCTCTCTAGATCTACGTATTCATATATGTGCTTTTTGATTTTTAGTTAGTAATATAATAAAATAAAACCTATTTTGTAATAAATGCAATGCATAGGAGACCAATGAATCACACTAAAACTAAGGTTTTCCCATGGACTAAAGATTACTCATTACATGTAACTATCAGCTTTTCAGGAGAAAACGGGCTATTTCCCAGACCATGTGAAACAAAACCAGCCCTTAGTTTTGTGTGAGATATTTAGTGGACTAAGCAAAATACAGTACCTCTTTTGAAATATCTGGATGATTGCTGAAATTCTCCACTTTTCTCTGTAGTGGATATAGAACCCAAACATGCCATTTTTTTAAAAAAAATTTATTTATTCATTTGAGACACAGAGATACAGTGAGAGAGAGAGAGAGAGAGAGAGAGAAAGAGCATGAGCAGGGAGAAGCAGGCTCCCTGCTGAGCCAGGAGCCCGATGTGGGGCTCAATCCCAGGACCCTGGGATCATGACCTGAGCCGAAGGCAGACACTTAACCATCTGAGCCACCCAGGCGCCCCCAAACTTGCAATTTTGAAATAGATGTATCTGTTTCACTTGCTGATATAAAAACACCTTATTTCTGTTTTTGATCCCCCTGTAATTTGTATTTTTCCCATAGGACATCTTGCTTTTATAGCTAATTTAAAACAAATTATCAATATTGAACAACTAGCAAAATGTTCATCAGCAAGCATTGATCAACTAGCAAAATTGTCATCAGCTTGGCATTCCCTCATTAATGTCAAGGTTGAACAACTAGCAAAATGTTCATCAGCAAGCATTGATCAACTAGCAAAATTGTCATCAGCTTGGCATTCCCTCATTAATGTCAAGGTGTTACTGATTATGCAGTCAGGGATTATCAAATGCCTGAGTAGCAAAATAGCATCTAAATTATAGTGAATATCTTCAATTATAATACATATTTTCTTAATATTCATGTATTTTATTAACATATCACACATACTTTTGATTTCAGGCTCTGTCCTTGTAAGTTCATATGGATTTGCATGGCCCTGTTATTATATTTAATAATTTGTTGCTGGAGCTGATTTCCCAATAATTTGTTGCTGGAGCTAAATTCCCAAATTTAATAATTTGTTGCTGGAGCATTTTTTTTGATTTTAGGAGCACTAAAGAGTTGGTATTAGAAGTGTGAGAAACTGGGCAAGTCATTTAAATTAGTTTTATATTATTTAAGACTGCAAATGCTATAAGACAGCAAATATGAAATGTCTGTTATTAATGCTACATAGCATTTGTCACCCTTAAAATAGGTATTTAGAATAAGTGATCTCTCATTCATTAATTCATTCATTTACTCATTTATTTGTTCATTTATTCAACAAATGGATATTAAGCATTTACTATGTACCACAATGCTGAGACACACTGATGAGAAAATTTAGATACAGGCCTTGCTTGGAGTCTGATGGCATACTAAGCAGCATTTATTGAGCATCTAATCTCCAGTTACCTTGAGAATTTTGACAATCCATGAATCTGACAACCATTCAGTTATAATATGGAATCTATAATCTTGGTGGAAGTCAAGGTGATGAAAGTCTTTCTATTTCTTGCCCACACCCTTGCACTTAGAGAGCAGAAGGCAGGGAAAGGGAACATGGCAGCAATGTGAGGGGAAACGTAGGTAGCTGCTGCTGGTAGGCATGGGTTTATTTTTCTTGAAGGGTAAGGGTGGCTATATATGTGTGAGTCATACTATGAAGGTGATGGTTATGTTCAGATTAAGAAAATGCAAAACTCAAATCTCCTTGCCTTTCAGTGATTAAAGGAAAGTCAGCACCAGTTTGGGGAATATGAACCCCAGAAAAACACTTCTGAGGTCTTTTGTTTGCAGGTCTTGCATTTCTTCCCTTGCCTAAAAAATGTATTTCCTCTAGATCTCTTTATTGCATGGAATGAGGAGTAAAAGAGATTCCTTAAGGCCAATGAAATAAAGGAAGTCCGTTTTCTGAAGGGAATTCATGTGGTAACCCCTCTCTCATCTCTGGAATTTCCTGGGCTTGCCACTAAAGGAGTGGATAATAATCTTGCACATACTTGTGTTTCTAAGTGAGCAACTCATTTGGACATGCTGAATACCATGCTTGGTACAGGAGATTTGTTAGAGAACTAAAGAGAGTAATGGTAGATTATTTGAGTAGATTTTAGTGCAGCATTCTTTTTAGGATTTGATGAGCTGTCACCTACCTATGAAGTGAGTTATGGATGTGTTAAACTGTATGGGTTTTCTGATCTATATATGAGTGGAAACAGAGTATGAGGATTGAGAGCTGAGACTATGCTGATGTCCACCCCACCGTGGAGGGAATGTTTCAGGCATTAAAGAGGTTGTGAGGTGCAGGCTTGTTGAACATCTTTGGAAATATTTTGGTGAAAGACATCAGTAAGACATAACTGACACTGGGTGAAGAGGTGTATTAGGAGAGCCTTGCAGTGTCAGTGAGAACAGGGAGCCAGCAAAGTCTGAAGCTTGGGAGATAATTTTTGGAAAATGTACTTCATCTGACGAAGAGGGAAGGGAGGATAACATGATGAACTGGACACAAAGCTGGTACTCAAGTGGACACTGATGAATGGCAAACTACATGTACTGGGAAAATGACTCTTTTTAAAAATTTTTTTAAGATTTATTTTTTTTAAAGAGAGAAGAGAGAGCTCGACAGCACTTGTGAGTGGGTGGAGGGACAGAAGGAGAGGAAGAGAGAGAGAGAAGCAGACTCCCCGTTGAGCTCGATCCCATGATCCTGAGATCATGACCTGAGCCGAAATCACAAATTAGATGTTTAATCAACTGAGCTGCCCAGGTGCCCTAGAAAATGACTCTTTAACCTGAACCTTGATTCCCAAGAAGAGCAGATGGACAGAGAGAAGCTCCAGAAAGGAGCAATTCAAATGGGGAAAGTAAGAAATGTTTCAAAGAAACAAGTAAGTAGAAGAATTAAATGTGAAAATATGAGCATAAGGAACTCATTATCTGCCTCAATCTATTACAGTATGTATACTATATATAATCTGTTATATAATCTATATATTATAGGATATATGATTTTTTTCCAGGAGTAACGGAGTACTTTAAATAGGGCAAGTATGCTGAGAAGGAGAAAGAGTAATAGCATTTAAGACTCAGAGTAAAGTTCCTTCAAGAGGAGGACTATTTTAGCTCATCTAGTGGGTAACACTGTCAGGGATCAAGGAATTTAGCATGTGGTCCGACATACAGAGCTTTCCCCATCCGCATCTCAGGAGCAGTGGCCCCCTGACTCCTCAGATCACACACCGTGTGACTTCTTCTTATGGGGGTATGTCAAGAACCTTGTCTTCTGACCATTTCATCTTCTCACATCTAAGGGCATGAAGGACCACATCAAGGTGGCCATTTCGGCATTAACAGTGTGCTGCTACACAGGTTCTGAAATGAATGAGATGCAGGATTGAGGCCTGCCAGGTGACATGCAGGATACATAATGAGCATCTGCAAGAGTGAAGAAACTGCAGTGGCTTCTTTACAAATTGGTTGACTGCATGTTCACATACAACTTAGACACTGAACAATAAATTTTTTAAAGTGTTCATTTTGAATAACCTGACAGATATTCAATAAATATTTGAAATGAGTCCGTTATAAAGTAGTGTTTATTACATGTGTGGTATGTTCTCAGAACTTTGATAGAACTGTAGGGAATTTTTAAAAAAGCTCCAAGGAGTTTATAATTTTGTTGACTTGCTTAAAAATGGGTGTACTAAATTCTTAAATTTTTTATTTAACAAACATTTATATGAGAATACTGTGTGCCAGAGATTTTTCTGGCAAGTGCTTTACAGATATTAACTCCTGTATTCATCTAGATTAAATGACCCAATGATTGGAAGTGCACTTATGAGGACTTTTATAGAAAAGCCTTCTTGAACAGAGGGAATACAAAAGGTTGGATATATACTGTGAACATATGAAAGTCTAGAAATGGACTGTGATTTACTATTTTCATGTCCAGAGCCCACTCTATGTAAATTTGTCAGGTAAGCAAAATTTGCCTACATGTTCCTCTGCCTTCAGATATCAACTGAGCCCTAAGTTTGTTTTTTGCTTTCTACAGTCTCTCATTCTGGTTTCCTGGTTGAGTTTATCTATCTGTGATTTCTGAAATGCTGGGGTAGGCCATGCACTGATGCCAATTTTGGGTGCCAAGAATTATGATAAGCTGTTCATGGGGATCCCTGGGATGTGCTTTGAGAAGGTGTCCAGTGATTCTCCTGGCATCTGAAGTTTCTGACTTTAATCAATGGAAGATGTGAATTTAACCAGTTACCATGATGGTTAGGGTAATGCTGACTAGAAGTGCCCCCCACCTTTTATGAGAATACTTAGAGCCATGGGTGAATTATGTTGATGAGTTGGCTTGCAGGAACTTCTGTTTACCCACAAGATGGCTTAAAATATTCTAATTGAATTTACAATCCCCATGCTCCATTCCTTACCAGAACAGACATTCTTCTAGTGGAGGCGCCAACCTGATCCCATCCAAATTCAGTGTCATTCCTAGAATAGCTAACAACCACTGCTAAATATTTCCCAAGTAAGCCCCGCTAAGAATAGTGTCTTACTTCTAGAGCTCTGACATGAGGAACTCAACACCCTGTTGGAGTCAGATAAGCTGAACTTATTTTTGAGTGCTTTGTCCAAGTGAGACTGAGGAGGGTGGAGTCTGAGAAAGATTCAGGTTGACTGGGAGTCTAATAAGACTCCCTGTATCATCTGTGACATGGCATTGAGTGATGCTGTATGAGACCAGAAGTGCCTGTGAGCATGCCTAAATGCTAGATTGACCACCTGTCAGTGCCTTGCGCACCAAAGAGACTTACATTAACTCGGTCCAAAAATCAAAGTTTCACCTTTCCTATCTTGTGGTTCTTAAACATTAGTTGATAACTGTATGATACCTCTCCTACTTGTGCTACAATTTGTTGAAAAGTTAAATCTCCATCTTGCTTTCTTTAAGGCAGAAAAACATACTTGCTTCTTAAGAAGTTCAATTTATTTTTTTTAAAGATTTATTTATTTATTTATTTATTTGACAGAGAGAGACATAGTGAGAGAGGGAACACAAGTAGGGGGAGTGGGAGAGGGAGAAGCAGGCCTCCTGCTGAGTAGGGAGCCCGATGTAGGGCTTGATCCCAGGACCCTGGATCATAACCTGAGCTGAAGGCAGATGCTTAATGACTGAGCCACACAGGCGCCCCAAGAGGTTCAATTTATAAGGGCTTATTATTAGTCTCCAAATTTACTGTCACCTTACAGTTGTTATGGTACTGGACACTGAAAGAGCAAGAATTATCATCCCATTTTTATTAATGAGAAATAGAGGCTCAGATGGGTACCTACTAATGGTTCATACTTAGCAAATAATAGGAGATTTTGAACTAGACCCCAGATCTTTGGACTTCCTTGTGTGATATTGCCATTACTTAATCCTTAAGTGTCCAAGGGCTGGTCCCCACTGCCTCCTGCTCATGTATCTATCTGCTTTAGTTTGGCAAGGAAAAAAGGCTTTGGGGCTAGGAATGGGCCTCTAACCACAGCACAATGTTTGAAGCAAATGGTCTAATTTTTCCCAGTACCAAAAAGGATCATTTCTATAATATTTCTTATATGATTCTCTGTAACCGACAAGAGTATCACAATATTTTTTGGTCTGAAGTACAAACTATTGTTTCGGCATGGCTGCATTTGTTTAACATAGATGGTTTGTGTTTAGACTGCCTTGTGCTTTCTTCTCTAGCCTAAATTATTCCTTCCAAGTTGGAATTTTTTTTCTTCTTTGGCATCCATTAAAAATCATCAGCAACATGGCCACCCTCCAGAAACACTTCTGTAATGCCAACCACAGGACTCGACATCTAAAAATATGAGTTGAAAATGAGATTTAAGTTAATGCCCAGAAAGAAATCTTTCCATGTGTCTTTACTAAAATTTGGTAAAACCTATTCTAGGGAAAAGTGTGAAATACATGAAACCTTTATTGCTACTTCCTACAAAAACTTTGGCTGAGTAATTAGTGAGAGCTCGTCCTTTTCAACCTGACTCTCTCCTATTAGCCACTTTTCATCTTTTGACTTAAGGTTATGTAGGTTCAGAAGAGATTCTCGTTCTATCCAGAGCCCACAGCTGAGCAGCCTTATTGGGAAAAAGCAGGACTCCTCAGTGATGATTCCCAAGCTCTTGAAGTTTATATTTTCATTTGGCCATCATTTCTGTTTCCTTTATGGAACTGATTAAATTCACCAAATGATGAAACATGAAATAAAATAGTTTGGGAAAAGTGTGGGCAGTTTAAAATTTCTTTGACATTTAGTGGGGAAACTGTAAAATTTTAAAAAGTATATCAATATTAATTAGCTGAGATTTCCTCACCCTTTTTTCCATCTAAAACCCCCTTCCAGTTCATTCCATAAGAATGATCATATTCTATAATAAACCATTCTTAGTTGCCTTTTATGTCTTTACTCAGCTTTTTCCTACATTTTCCATCTTCTGACTTTCAAGTACACAGTCTAATGATAAAGCCCTGTCCAGTCACTTATAATTCCTCAAATGCTCCAAATTTGGCATGTTACTCCTCCTCCCTCCCTCCCTTCCATCTTCCTTTTTTTCCCCTCCCTCCTTCTCTCCTTCCCTTCCTTTTTTGCACACGAACTAGCATAGGAATTCTTAGGGCAGGCTATTAGGGATTAGTAATAGTTACAATTACCTTTTCTAGAAGATGTAAAAATAAAAGGCTGAATCCAAAGGTGAGACAGTAAACCCATTTAATACGTGATGATTGCTGACTTTTTTCTTATTGCATTTTCTTATTTTCACAGCTTTTATAGGTGGTTGGAAAAGTGCAATGGACATTAATTCTGGAGGACAATGGAACAGTTCCGCAGCTGTTCTCTCTCCTCAGTAGTCTGTAAACCTCATGGCACCACATTTCCCAGACTCACTCAGATTCAGACTTAGATTAATGGATTTAGTCACTCAGCCAGGTTTGGAATCTGTCAGCCTTATTGCTACTTTCGAAAGAAACCTTGGTTTCTCTCTTCTAAAGTTGACTATCTTTATCTACTGTGGATTATTGGGGATTCATACAAACCTAAAACTTAATTTTTTTTCCCAGAGTAATTTTGTTCTCTCTTGGTCTTTTGGACTCAGATATTTCTGGCAGACTTTTGTGTGCATGTGTTAGGATGTCACAAAGTTATAGATTTTAAACTTTTGTAGTTGCCCTTAGTCTGTATCTGTATTTTTTCAGTAAGGCAGTCTTAGCTTTTGTCCCAGGCTGAACCTAGACTGATCAGTTTTCAAAATATTGAGTTTTCCCTTGCCAAGGAGACCATGCTAGGATTGATCGAATCAAAAAGAGGATTCACAAGTCTGTGACTCATAGCCCATAATTTTTTGGGTTTTGTGTGTGTGTGTGTGTGTGTGTGTGTGTTTTGTTGTTCTTTCCTTCCTGTTCATTTCATGTTTTGCCCTATTAGACCCCTACTGTTTTTTCAACTTTATTCAGGTATGATTGACAAATAAAAAGCATATATTTAAAGTACAGCATGTTAATTTGATATACATATACATTGTGAAATGATTACATGTGTGTGTGTGTGTGTGTGTGTGTGTGGTGAAAATACTTAAGATCTATTCTCTTAGCAAATTTCAAGTATACACTACATTACCATTAACGATAGTCATCATGCTGTACAGTAGGTCTCCAAACTTACTCATCTCATAACTGAACTTTGTACCCTTTGACCAACATCTCCCCATTTCTCCACCCCTCAGCCTGGGATAACCACCATTCTCTCTGCTTCTGTAAAAAGTTCTGTTCCACTTTTTTAGATTCCACTTATAAGTGGTACCAGGCAGTAATTGTCATTCTCTGTATGGCTTATTTCACTTAGCATAATGTCCTCCAGTTCATTCATGTTGTTGCATTTCTTTCTTTTCTTAAGTTTGAATAATATTCCATTCTGTGTGTGTATGTATATTACATTTTCTTTATCCATTCTTCTGTTGATAGACACTTAGGTTGTTTCCGTATCTTGTCTATTGTAAATAATTCCCATGTCATGGGAGTGCAGATATCTTTGAGATAGTGATTTTATTTCCTTTAGATACATACCCAGAAGTGGAATTGCTGGATTATATGGTAGTTCTATTTTTAATTTTTTGAGGAACCTCAGTACTGTTTTCCATGAAGGCTATACCAGTATACACTCCTGTCAACAGTGTAAAAGGGTTCCCTTTTCCTCACATCTTTACCAAAACTTTTTATAGTTTGATTTTTTTGGTAATAATCATCCTAATAGGTATGAGATGATATTTCATTATGTTTTTGATTGGTACTTACTTGATGATTAATCATGTTGAGCACCTTATCACGTACTTGTTGGCTATTTGTATGTCTTCTCTGGAAAAATATCAACTTAGGTTTTTTGCCCACTTTTTAATCTGGTTATTTGTTGTTATTGTTTTTTGTTTGTTTTTGCTGTTGAATTGTATGAGTTCTTTATATATTTTGGATACTAACCTCTTATCAGATATATGGTTTACAAATATTTTCTTCCATTGCATAAGTTGCCTTTTCATTTTGTTGATTTTTTTTTTTTTTTGCTGTGCAGAAGCTTTTTAGTTTGATGCAGTTCCATTTATTTATTTTTGCTTTTGTTGCTTTTGCTTTTCACCTCAAATCCAAAAAATCATCACCAAGACTGATGTCGAGCAGCCTTTTCCCTGTGCTTTTTTCTAGGAGTTTTATGGTTTTAGGTCTTATGTTTAGACTTTTAAACCATTTTTATAATTTTAATTCCATTGTAATTAATATACAGTGTTCTCTTTATTTCAGGTGTACAATGTAGTGATTCAACAATTCCATATATTACTCAGTGCTCTTTAAGATAAGTGTACTTGTAATCCCCTTCACCTGTTTCCCCCATCCCTGCTCCCATCTCCCCTCTGGCAACCATCAGTTTGTTCTCTATAGTTAAGAATCTGTTTGGTGCACCTGGGTGGCTCAGTCATTAGGAGTCTGCCTTCGGCTCAAGTCATGATCCCAGGGTCCTGGGATTGAGCCCCACATCGGGCTCCCTGCTCAGTGGGGAGTCTGCTTCTCCCTCCCCCACTCCCCCTGCTTGTGTTCCCTCTCTGGTTGTCTCTCTCTCTCTGTCGAATAAATAAATAAAATCTTAAAAAAAATAATCTGTTTTTTGGCTTATCTCTTTTTTTCCTTTGTTCATTTGTTTTGTTTCTTAAATTCTACATGTGAATGAAATCATGATATTTGTCTTTGATTTATTTTGCTTAGCATTATACTCTCTAGATCCATCCATGTTGTTGCAAATGGCAAGATTTCATCCTTTTTTATGGCTGAATAATATTCCATTGTGTGTGTGTGTGTGTGTGTGTGTGTGTGTGTGTGTGTGTGTGTGTATGTAGACAAAGACAAAGACTCTTACATTTGTTAAGAGTATGGTAATTGTATTCTCCTAGTAGAAGATTCTTTTATTCTGTCATTATATATTGCTAACCTATGCAATGGAAGAAAATATTTGTAAACCATATATATATATATATATATACCACATCTTTATCCATTTATCTATCAGTAGACATAATTTAGCTATTGCACATGCTACAATAAACATAGTGGTGCATATATCCTTTCAAATTAGTGTTTTTGTATTCTTTGGGTAAATACCCAGTAGTATGATTACTGGATTGTAGGGTAGTTCT
Organism: Callorhinus ursinus; assembly: GCF_003265705.2. Taxonomy (NCBI): domain Eukaryota; kingdom Metazoa; phylum Chordata; class Mammalia; order Carnivora; family Otariidae; genus Callorhinus; species Callorhinus ursinus. The sequence goes on from NW_027397065.1 coordinate 1,293,823, forward strand.
ATGTTTTTTAATTTTTTGAGGAATCTCCATATTGTCTTCCACAGTGGCTGCACCAGTTTGCATTCCCATCAGCAGTGAACAAGGGGGTTCCTATTTCTCCATATCCTCACCAACACTTGTTGCTTCTTGTCTTTTTGATTTTAGCCATTCTGACAGGTGTGATGTTTTGATTTGTATTTCTCATTGTGGTTTTGATTTGTATTTCCCTGATGCTGAATGATGTTGAGCATCTTTTCATGTGTCTGTTGGCCATCTGGATGTCTTCTTTGGAGAACTGTCTGTTCATGTCTTCTGCCCATTTTTAAATTGGATTATTTGTTTCTTTGGTTTTGAGTTGTATCAGTTTTTTTTAATATACTTTGGGTACTAAACCTTTATTGGATATGTCATTTGCAAATATCTTCTCCCATTCTTTTAGTAGTAAGTTGTCTTTTAGTTTTGTTGGTTGTTTCCTTTGCTGTACAGAAGCTATTTATTTTCATGTAGTCCCAATTTTATTTTTGCTTTTGTCTCCCTTTCTTCAGGAGACATATCTAGAAAGATATTATGGTTGATGTCAGAGAAATTAGTGCTTGTGCTCTCTTCTAGGATTTTAATGGTTTCAGGTCTCATATTTAGGTTTTTAATCCCTTTTGAGTTTATTTTTGTGTATGCTGTAAGAAAGTGATCCAGTTTCTTTCTTTCTTCTTCTTTTTTTTTTTTTTGTATATAGCTGTCCAGTTTTCCCAACACCATTTGTTGAAGAGACTGTCTTTTTCCCACTGCATATTCTTGCCTCTTTTGTTGAAGATTAATTGGCCATGTAATTGTGGGCTTATTTCTGGGCTTTCTATTCTGTTCCACTGATGAATGTGTCTGTTTTTGTGCCAGTACCACACTGTTTTGATTACTACACCTTTGTAATGTAACTTGAAGTCCGGAATTGTGATGCCTCCAGCTTTTTTTGTTTGTTTGTTTGTTTTCCCCCTTTCTTTTTCATATGGCTTTGGCTATCAGGGGTCTTTTGTGGTTCATTCCATACAAATTTTAGAATTGTTTGTTCTAGTTCTGTGAAAAATGCTGTTAGTATTTTGATAGGGATTGCATTGAATGTATGGATTGCTTTGGGTGATATAGACATTTTAACAATATTTTTCTTCCAATCCATGAACATGGGATGTCTTTCCATCTCTTTGTGGCATCTTTAATTTCCTTCATCAGTGTTTTATAGTTTTTAGAGTACAGTTCTTTCACCTCTTTGGTTAAGTTTATTTCTAGGCATTTTATTTAGTTTATTTATTTTTTGGTGCAATTGTAAATGGGATTGTTTTCTTAATTTCTCTTTCTTTTGCTTCAGTATTAGTGTATAGAAATGCAACAGATTTCTGAACATCGATTTTGTATTCTGCCACCTTACTGTATTCATTTATCAGTTCTAGTTGTTTCTTGGCGGAGTCTTTAGGGCTTTCTATATATAGTATTTAGTTTTAGGTATTATGTTTAAATTTGTAATCCATTTGAATTGGTTTTTGTGTATTCACGTATGGTGTAAGATAAGGGTCTGGTTTCATTCTTTTCCATATAGACATCCATTTTTCCCACTCTCATTTACTGGGTGAGAGCCTGAGATGCAACCACCTGTGGGCAGCACATGTCCTGTGGGATGGCACACAGTTGGGCTTCACAGATCATCTATCACATAGTTTGCACTCATTTGGTGAACTGAACATATGGCTTGTTAGAAACATTTTTCTTCCGTGTTTTAGCATGTGCCTTGTAAGGGAAATTTAATCCAGATGTGTCGAAGATTAATTTACACTTAAATCATTAAAGCATTGTTCTGAGGTTTTGCTGCCTAACAAGTCTTTCGACTTTTTCCAACACACCCTAAATGCTTTGCCAAGGGCAAATCTAATGCCCAGAACCAGAAAACCCAGGTTTTCTCCTTGAGTCTAAAATCCTTGCTTATATCTCAGGGAAAAGGTTTTTTAGCAGTCAACATCTACCTGCTCCTGTTTCTAAGTGTCTCAGAGGAGTGGAGCTCTGGAAGGGTAAAATATGATTTAGCATGATTTATACATCTGGCCCCAATCTGGGCCTGTTTTCTAACTTGGCAGGAGGTACAGGATGTATTCTACTTTCATCTACCTCTGCTTCATTGGAGACATTGTGTGATGCAAACCCCAGACGATTCTGAGTTCATCTGGTCAATGGAAATGGAAGGGAAGAAGCCTCTCTTCACTGCAAGAATTTAGGGTAAACATATTAAAGAGCATGAAGGCATAGAGAAGCATTATGTTTCTGTTATTCCGAGACAAGAGCCAAGCCACCAGGGATGAATCTGCATTTTACCAATAGACTTACATCCTTCGCTTGGCTAATAACTTCAGTTACCTCACTTATGGTTAGAGTTGGTCTTAGGATCATGTGGTGATGCCAGAAAGGCTGCCACCAGAAGGAACCTCTTTTAGTATCTTTCCCCTTCTTGTTTGCTTTTGATATTTACCTTTAACTCTTTCCCTGTGCTCAGAAATTGCCCCAGGTCCTTCTGGGCATCCAGGAAAATATGAGCTAAATTAAGTCCTATGAAATTCCTCCTGAGATCACACCATTTCCACAGGATGGGTGACAACTTGAGGCAGGTATTATGTCTCTTTTATTTCTGTGCCCCTGGTGTTTAGTAAAGTACCTGTGCATACAATCAGTGCTCAAGTCATGTTTGCTGAATAAATTTAGTATCTTTGTACATGAGAGAGTCATGCTAAATTCAAAAGGCTGAATTCCTGACCATGAAATTTCAGCTGTTAACCTAATCTCAACAAAGAGCCTGTCTTTCTATATTTTGTATAGTGGTTTCATCCATTCAAACCTGAAATCCACAGCAGGAAGTACACCAACTAAGGGCAGGCCATGGGGCATTGTTTTTGAGTGGAAGTCTCCACTACCCTCCAGTCACCCAGGGAGTATAGGAAATGTTGGAAATGTCCAACCCTTGGGACAGAATGAGGCTGAGGCTTCTTTGCTGATTGGCTTGCCCTTGTGTTGAGGCAGTGTGTGGGTCCACTTACTACCTGTGAGATTCTGGTCTGTTATCTGTGGGTTGAAGTTCTCACCTCTGTAATGGGATGTGTAGACTAGTTCAGGCGTTCTACCTATACCACTCATTTCTTTTTTTAATATTTTTTTAAAGATTTATTTATTTATTTGAGAGAGAGAGAATGAGAGAGATAGAGAGCACGAGAGGGAAGAGGGTCAGAGGGAGAAGCAGACTCCCTGCTCAGCAGGGAGCCCGATGTGGGACTCAATCCCGGGACTCCAGGATCATGACCTGAGCTGAAGGCAGTTGCTTAACCAACTGAGCCACCCAGGCGCCCTGTACCACTCATTTCATGTGTCACTTTTTGTGAAGATAGACTTCAGAAATTATTCAGCTTCAGGTTATTTGGGACAGGGACAGACTCAGTCTTTTTCTGGCTATCCCTACTGGTCTCTCTACTATAGTTTTGAAAACTCATGTAAACCAATTTAGCCAATGACAATGTCAGTTTCTTTTGGTGATTACAGGTCACTTCCAACAGTTAAAAGTAAGTGGGAACTGATAGCTCTTTTCCCCACCCTAGTTACCCGGTGTTAGGAATAGTGAAAGCAAGTCTTAGATGTAATTCTACTATAATCTAACATTTTTTAGTAAGCAGTCATGTAATTGGCTTGATGACGTCTTTGTCCTTCACGGCACTCAGGCCCAACACAAGGGGGAAAAAGCCTTCTAGTTTGAATAGGCAGAAAAGTCCTTCATCAAGTGGAGGAAGACCGGACCAGATCTCGGGTCTCACACAGAGTGAATGTGACAATTTTTTATCCTTTTTCATAAGGTTAAGGTGCCTGCATACAATTTCCATCTGACCACTATCTAGAACACTTGTTATTTCACCAATGAAAATATTATCTAACATGTTTACATGCATTCTGTCTTCTAGTACAGATCTGAAAAGCCATATTGAAAGCTGCTTGCAGTAGGCTTCTCAGAGAATGTCTGATTAGGGTCTTTTAAACGCTAACTAATCACCCCGTGAGGAGTTCAGGTTAGTTAAGGTTCCCATGCAAATATATTGCTCTGTTTGCAAGTATTTTAAAATAAATTAGATACTATAACAGCCTTGAGAACTGATAATTTTTATGATCCTATCAATAAAAATATGATTATCCTCCTTCTGTATGTATGTAAAAGTCTAAAATGTCAAACTGAAGCAATTTTGAACCAAGGTTAGTTGCATCCTTCTTTAACTTAATGTCCAACAATGTATAAAATGATCTCAGGTATCTGCTGTTTTTAATGTATTGATTTTAAATGAAAAATGGGAATAATACTTTTAAAAAATGAAATTTATGTCATCAGTTTATTATTCACAACAGTTAACATATTTTAAAGTCTTAAAAATGAAATATTTTTGAATAAGTTATTTTGATAGTTTTTAAAATTATATAACATGACATCTTTGTGAAATCATGTATTTGTATAAGGAAATGTGTTTCAGTCACAGCAGGGAAATTTCATCTAACTCATTCAAGCATGACTCTTACATTTGTTAAGAGTATGGTAATTGTATTCTCCTAGTAGAAGATTCTTTTATTCTGTCATTATATGTTGTCATTTTTAGATACAAAACTAATTTCTGTCATATCTTGCCAAAAAAATGGGCCACATTTCCAAGCAATCACATTATTATTCATACTCTGAGCATTTTTTTCTATTATAAAAAGATCTCCCCTTTATCAGCCATGCGTGACTCTGGACTTCAAAGAAATAGATGTATACACGTGACGGTTAAATGTGGAGGCAGGATGACTTGCCTCATTCATCTGTTATTCCCCCTGAGTGCCTACTAGGTGCCAGGTTCTATGCTGAGCACAGCACTGGATGTGTGAATGTAGCAAGAAGCTGACAGATGTGTACCTAGTGTCCTGGGGCTACAGCCAAGTACCAAAGAAGAGATGTTCATTGGTTTCATGCGTCAGATGACAACCTTCGTGTCTTCCCACTCTGAGTTCCACTGTGAGGTCAGGGGTTGTCTTGCTAATTTTGTTTTCAGTGAGTGGGGGATGGGGAGGTAAAATAGGACAGCACTGTGTGTAAAATACTGTGTACATATAATCACATACACAAAGACAGAGTGAAACAATCTTCTGTGTGCCAGGCATGTATAGAAGTCTCCCTGCGGCATCCCACACACATACTCAAAGTTTTAAATGCTACCCATATGCTGATGGTGCCAAAATATTAATCTATGGTTCTCATTTTTCAGACTTATACATGCAGATGCCTTCTGGGCCCTCCATGCAGACGTGGCTCAAGAACTTCAAATTCAAAGTAAGCCAAGGTGTTGCCCATGTAGACCTGTGTGCCTCAGTGAATGGTAGACCCAGGGCTGAGGTAGAAACTTGGGAGCCATTCTAGACTTTCCCCACTCTTTCAGATCCATGTCTAATCCAGTGTTATATCTTCCTGATTCTAGTTCCTAAATACTTGTGATCATTATCTCCTCTTTCTCCCTATTATTTGTTTTAATGCAGTGCCCTCATTGCAGACCACCTTAAGAATCAGAAGAACCACCTGTCTGATCTGCCTCCTCCATTTATCTTCCTCAAAGTCAAACTCCACAACAGCCCAGAGCATGATTTATTAAAAACACAAATCTAACCAGGCTACTTCTTTATTGATGTCACTTCAATGGCTCTACCTCAATTATGGCAGCAATGTTTACACCATCAGTGGGTTATGAAATCAGTTTAGTCACTTGCGATCAGAGTTTTAAAGAAAGTTAAATAGGATAGATAAGGATAAAATAGACTATAGAGAACAGTGATCCCCCCATTAGTGAGAGTAAGTAATGCTCGCAAAACTTTTGTTGGAAATGTGTGTGTGTGCGTGCGTGCGTGTGTGTGTGTGTGTGATGGAGCTGGATGACTATGAAAAATGCACTTCATTTTTCTTTTTAACTGGGAATCCTGATTTAGCAAAAATTAAAGCGACTGATAAAGAACTTCTCAAAATTTGCTACAGAAATACACTTAAGGACTGAAGAGGATAAATGCAACCCCCAGGGAACATAGGGATATCCTCTTTATAAGTAAAAAGAAAAATTCCTATATTATCTTTACAATTTACTCATCAAATTTTACATTCTTCTTACTAACAAATCTACATTTGTCTTATCATAAATGCAATGCTTTAAATTACTTACATGTGTTTCTTTACTCTGAGGCTTTGCATAGTCCTGCCATGGCACCTGGAGTCCTCATTCCTTGTCTCAGAAGGCAGACCAAATGTTAATGGCTAAGCTGCTCAGCACGCTGTCTTTTGAAGATCTACCCCTGTCTGTGGGGACTCCTTCGCCTAGTACTTTGGGTTCCAGAAATACCTGGCTGCCCTTGTGTCTCTCTGTCCCTCCCCTTCCATGACTATGACCTTCATGCCTTCACCCTTCCTCTAGCTTCTGTCTCAAATGTCCTCTGTCTTGTCCTTCTCCGGGATTTTCCCCCTTCTTATGTTAGAGCTGAGCTAAGGAGTCATTCCCCTGTGGGAAGCCACCCGGACCCACATTATCTGCTGAGGTGATCAGGCCACTGCATTACCCTGTCCCAAGCAGGAGGTGCAATGACATAGAATACAATCATGTTTAAAAGTATAGATCCTCCCCTTCATTCTTCCTCTCCTGCTATCTTCTTCTTTTTCTTTTTTCTTAACATATGTTGCGTTATTTGTTTCAGAAGTACCGATCTGTGATTCAACAGTCTGACACAATTCACAGCGCTCACCGTAGCACATATCTTCCCCAATGTCCATCACCCAGCCACCCCATCCCTCCCACCCCCGACCACTCCAGCAACCCTCAGTTTGTTCCTGAGATTAAGAATTCCTCATATCAGTGAGGTCATATGATACATGTCTTTCTCTGACTGACTTATTTCACTCAGCATAACACCCTCCAGTTCCATCCACGTCGTTGCAAATGGCAAGATTTCATTCCTTTTGATGGCTGCATAATATTCCATTGTGTATATATACCACTTCTTCTTTATCCATTCATCTGTCGATGGGCATCTTGGCTCTTTCCACAGTTTGGCTCTGAAAAACAAACTGAGGTTTCTGGAGGGGAGGAGGGTGGGGGGATGGGTTAGCCTGGTGATGGGTATTGAGGAGGGCACGTTCTGCATGGAGCACTGGGTGTTATGAACAAAAAATGAATCATGGAACAGTACACCAAAACAAATTATGTAATATATGGTGATTAACATAACAGTTAAAAATTAAAAAAAAAAGTAAAAAAAAAAAAGTATAGATCCTGGTGACTCTGTCATCAGCATGACACAATTGAACATTTATTTCCTGATGTGTTATTGCGACAGAATGTTACCTTGGGATATTAATTTGTATTTTGCTTGTTGCATGTTCCAGCTCCCCTTTCAAACACCTGGCTGATAGGCCCTTTGGAATCGTTCCCTCTGGGAGGAAAGGAGAAACTGTGTAGAGGGAAATCGGCCTGCCTTTTGTCCAGGAATCACATGAAGTGTACTGGATGGAGAGAAAGGAGCAGGGTTGTGGGGGCACCTTTGTGGATAAGCAGAAAGGGAAAAGAGAGACTCCCAAAAGGGGAGATGGGGGAGGCTGGTAAATACAAGCAGGCCCTTGGCCAGCAGGAAGACCTCAGAGGTGGCTGCGTGGTGTGTTGATCACATGGTCTCCAACCTTGGCAAAGGCTCCTGATCCCTGAGAGAGTCAAGGAGGTGGCAGAGCTTCTGGCCCAGAGGGAATCATGTGGGCCAAGACATGAGATGCTTTAGCAGAAACCAGAGCGTCAGAGGGGCAGGTGCCACATGAAGAAGGCCTCCTGGTGTCCTTGAGCTATGGAACGCTCAACCCTGAGAGGGAGGGAGTCCAACAGTGACTGGGTTACATTTACAAGGGGATTGCATTGTGCTTAAATTGATTTAAAGAACATGGGAGAAGTGTCCCCTCTTACTCATCTAGGTTTGTAGACTGTTTCATGTCCATCATAGTATCTTTTTTTGGCTTTATATTTGATATTTTTTTTTCTTATCCCATGAAGAGCTGACATTTGGATAAGTTTGTGCCTTATGTATACAGGCTCATTGAATTCTCACAGTAGTTCTTAATAAGGTTGACCCCCATTGCCATCTTTATTTTACAAATGAGAAAATGGCAATCTAAAAAACCTTTCCTAAATTCTGGCTAAGTGCTGGAATCTGGATTTAAACCAAAGCCAACTAGATCTGGAGTCTGTGCCCTCACCCCTACACCATCCTGCCTCACCTGTGCTGGGTTGCTGGTGGATGGCAGCCCTTTGAGGACATGCCTTGTGCTCTCGTCCTCCTCGGAGTGCTTGACTCACTGAGGGACATTGGAGGTGATCAACAGACATGACTTGGTGTCATAGGCACTTACCTCAGTTTTGGCCCCCATTTGACATTGATTGGGCAAGAGGAGAAGGGTGGTTTAAGATGAACTCTCTTCCATCTCAATCCCCCCACTCTCCTGCCCTCTCTACTGCCCGCCCAGCCATGGGGAGAACAATAGATGGGTTAGCCACAAGCTGGCTGTGTGTCCTTTCTATGGTTTTGGTCTTAAAGTTCTGTGAGAGGGTGCTTAGTGAAGAGCTGAGGGCATTCCAAAACTGAATCCCGCAGTTCCTCTCCGTCCCCTGACAAACTCCCTCCCAGGAGTGTCCTTAGTGCTTGGGCACAGGAACCCAGGGGATCCTCGGATGAATAGCAAGGATGTTTAGGTCTATGATGGTCAAGGAAGGAATCTCTGAGAAAAGTCTTCTAACATTTACAAGTTTCTTCCAGTGCAGAGAGATAAAGCCCCCACAGAGGGCCAGATTCCCTCTCAAAGTCACACTCTTATTTCCTGGGGAAGAGGCTGCATTCAGCTTTTGTGACTTGATTTGAAACAATTGAAACTGAGTGTCTCACCAGGACAGGAGCACCCTGTGCAGGGGTTTCTGCATAGCAAGGGTGATAGTGTGAACCTTCACTGCACACCATATCAGGGCCTAGCCAGGGATGATAGAGGGGTGATTCATGCCCATCTGGGGCTGCTACACTTTGTGAACTCCAGGAAGAAGACATGTGCCTGAGGGCCTTTGTAGCTCAGGGACTGGAAAATGAAAATATGAACCCCTTCTCTTTCCTTGCCTTGTTCTTGCCTAAGCCCAAGAGGTGAATTGAGCTGAAGTCTGGGGAGACTGTCAAGCAAGCTGTTTCTGGAAGGTCTGTCCCCATAGGACTGTGGGACTTTTTCTGATAACCATGTTAGGCTTACCCCAACCTGTTCAGTGTCAGGAATGTCAGACCTCCTTTCAAAATCAGAGCAACTCATCAAACACAAATGGCCACAGGTTGATTCAGCATCTCCCTGAGGATTCAACCTTGGTTGTTTGGGATATAGAATTGGGTGGTTTCTGAAAAGTGCTCACGCAGCTGCAGATGATGCTGGGGGGATCTATCATAGCTACATGCTGAACATTTGATTCTGCAGCCTGTGTGCTGGTCGTACTCTGAAGCAAGTGAAGGAGTGTTATTAATAATAGCTTGTGTCTCTCTAAGGACTGCTGGAGAGAGCTAGTCATGAGCTAGTCTTCTGGCCTTTGCTCTAAGTTCCGTATTTGTTCAGTTGTATGAATCTATCCCCTCCCCAAATCTAGTAAGAGGGCCCAAGAGAGTCTTTGTTTCTTCATGATAATACCACTTTTTAAACTTGAGAATAGAGTTGCAGGGCCCTCGTTCACATAGCCCCACTCTGTATTTGGAAGCCAGGCTTAAGGTAACTTCCTACTGCACAGGTGGCCCATAGCAGGAGGATCCCAGGTTTGATGTTGGGTACATTGGTCATCCCACTGTCCCCCACCTGGATGGACAGAGGCTGGCAGCCCCCTCCTTGGCTTGGTGCTGGGAAAGCCCTTGGGACCTGTGGCTGGAGGAATGGGGGAGACACACATTTACCCCTGTCCTCTTCCCTAGCATCAGATTCTACTATGGCTGCTGCAGATGTGTATTTCTGCAGACGTGTCTTTGGCTCTCAAGAGGCAGAGTGTTGGCTGGTCCAGTGCCGGGGGCTGCCAATGGGGGTGTCATGTGTTTCGTGCGTTTTTTGTCTGTGTGGTTTTAATGTTCCCAGCTGGAGTTTTCTTGCTCATTGCAATGAGGCCTCTCTTCTGTATATGTTTAGCTTTCTTTCTATCTGTTGATGAAGGAGAAAGTTGGTATAAGGGGACTGAATAAGGAAAGGAGACCAGATGCTCTCTCACTCTCTTCCCCCCACAACCAACATGCCTTCTGCCCTGCTTTTCCTGGCAGGATTCAGCTCTGCTCTGAGCAGTCCAAGCCTGGGACTGTTTTGGAGCTCAGCTCTAGACCACATGGGGAGACCATCCACCCCAGGAGCATTGTGGTCTCCCATTGAGGGCAGAACAGGGATGGTCTCTCTGAAGGGCAGAGGATGCCTTCACCAAAAATGGGTTTGAACCCTTCCTCCTTCATGGAGTCTGGGGCTGAATTCCTAAATGATGCAATGGGAGAATGACAGGGAAAAAAGGAGACATACATGAGCTTGATTCTTCTGTAGTTTGTCCCCTTCATCCCCAGACTATGTGCATGAGATGAGAGGTGGAGTTAAGTGTCTGGCCCTCATTGCACACCGCACTGCTTCTACCCTCCTTTGGCCTGTGTACGTATCCACTTTGCAATCATGTCCTGGGCCACACTTTTAATCTCAAAATTTTGTAAATTCTAACCACTGGTCTATGCCCTACTTTTGATGTAAACTTCTTACCTAGGTTGATAGTAATATATCATTTATGGATATTTTTTCTTATGGGCAAACCTAGCTAATTATTTTCTCTTAACTTTCAGCTTGAAGGACACCTGTAGATATGAGTTTTTGTCAGAGATGATCTCTCCAGGCCTAAGTCTAAACCATTGACCTCTCAGAGGATGAGGGCTGGTTCTTGAATTTCAGACACTTTAGCATTTACTAGGGGAGAGGAGGAGAATGGAGGGAGTGAACATCAAAGCACTGTATTGAACGCCATGGTGGGCAGATTTGCCAAGGCCTGGAAATGATTTCCTTCTCCTAGTACTAGGGCAATTGGCCCAACTTGCCAAAAACCAATTTGCCAATTGTTAAATGACCAATTTGCTGAATTTACCAAATTTACTAATTTACCAAATTACATTTATGCATTTATAAAGACTTGAGCAATTGGCACAGGCTGGGTTTGCTGGGCCTGAAAAAGCTCTGGGAAGTCAGAAGCAATGGTCCCTGGGAACAGCCCTGCAGGTGACTCATAGGAGCCTCTAGGGTACGCCACTGACCAGATTGTGATGTGCAATGGATAAGTAGGGGGAAGTTATTCAAGGATTCACTGCTGAAATACAGAGTGTTCCTGACTACTCTGTTCCTGTTTTTAAGCCAATTCTTACTTTTTACCATTATTGTGTTTAAAAGCTCACCAAGGTGTATTCTTCACTGGCTACCTTGCCTTACACATTTCCCATCCTCCTACCGTGTCCTTTGCTTGGCTCTTCATCTCTTCTCTTCTCTCCTTTCATTTTGGAGTAACATCAAATCTCTCATGTTCTCCTGTGGAGCACAAGCAGAACAGGTTAGCTGTCTCTTTATTGCTTTTGTTTCTGATAACGCTTGTACTTTCAGGGTCCACCTTCTACCACAAAAGACTGACCAGAAGAAAAATGGTTTCTTCCCCAAGAGCAATTATTGTGCCAGCTTTTCAGGTAATAATAGTAATAAAAAAATATTTTCTACACCTAAGCATGCCCTTAAAATTTTGGAAAATAGAAAAAAAAACTTCAAATTTTTGCAAACCCATTGTGATAGCCTTCATATATTAGGCACTTGATAAATATTTTAGGGATTAACAAATGACTGGTTTTTGTAATGAAATAATGTGATAGCTCTCTACCCTCTCCCTTCTAAAGTCATAGCAGACTGCTTCACCTGGTTTTACCCTAGATCTTAGGGGAGGAAGAGAAAACTGAGCTCAGCAGATTGGGAGATCAGATTAGGAGCTTGACACAGAAGCTCTTGTTAGGAAATGAGGACTTTGTCTCCTCTTCCCTGACTTCTCGAAATCCTGAAGTGTGACATTTGGGGCTGCTGGGTGGGCACGGGCTATAGGTTCTTTGGACAAAAGATGAGAACATTAGACGTCAGGGCTTATCTTGTAAAATTAAAAAAATATTTATATTTGAATATAAAGTTTATATAATATATAAATATAAAAAATAAATATAGATATAAATACCTAAAATATATAAATATAAATATATATAATCTAGTCTGCTTGGGCTGCCATAACAAAATATAGAATGGCTGCCTTAAACAACAGAGATTAACTTTATCACAGTTCTGGAGGCTGAAAGTCTGAGATTAGGGTGCCAGTATGGCCAATTTTTGGTGAAAACCCTCTCCTGACTAACAGATGGTCACCTTCTTGCTGTGTCCTTACATGGAGGAGAGAAAGTACAAGCTCTCTGATGTCTTTTCTTATAAGGGCACTAATCCCATCACAAGGGCTCCACCCTCATGACCTTAGCTAAGCTTCATTACCTCTCCAGGGCTCCATCTTTAGATATCATCATCTTCTGGTGGGGGGTGGGGGATGTGTGTGTGGGAGGGAGGGCTTCAGTGAATGAACTTGAGGGAGGAACAAAATATAGTCCATAGCACTGGTTGAGAAACTAGCTTGCTTTTACACTATGATCATGGACCTGGATTTGGATAACACAATAAAGATAGCGCCAAGTATTGTTCAGTGGTCTCTGCTATTTCCAAGATGGATTGAACTAAGGAAGCAAACCAAAGGAAAGGGCTGTATGCTGCTTTTTTTCCTCTCCTTGAGTCTTTGATTAAAAAGTTCTCTGACACCATTCACTTCTAGGATGCAACTCTCCATTAACTAGCCTTTTATAACTATGTATATGTTTATTTTATGGACCAAACATTAACTTGATAGGTCTTTTGGGAAATCCTATATTTCTATGAATAAGAGAAAACTGTTCAAATGTGGGCCCATGTTAAATAGTTCCTCCTGGGCCGGCTGCTTCTGTCACGGGCCTGACTGACTCTCAGTCTCACATCCAGGCCACTCAGAATTAAAGGGAAAGGGCTTCATCTGAAGTGGGGATTTTTAAAGATGAATTAGAGAAACGTGTTTGTGATCTCGGACTAGAACTTCAAAGTAAAGTGGGAGCTCAGATAAGATTTATAGATGATGTGCCCACAGCCCACACCTATTCCTATTGATGTGATTTACCTCTTTCTATTACTGAGGTATGATTAGTCCAAACCAGGAGGAATCACAATCTAATGCCAAAGAAATGACCTAGTACAGATTGGTGAATATATATATATATATGTATATATATATATATATACATATATATATATACTTAATATATGATATATATCTATATAATTTTAGTAGTTGGCTAAAAAAATTTGGGAGAGGAAAACCAAATTGCCAACTAAAATGTGTACATAATAAAGGTTCCGGTTAAAATAGATATTTATGTTGCTTTTACCACAAATCTCTGGAAATGATCTTTTATTTGTTGGGAAGGGTCATCTCTGAGTTTCCTGTAAAGTTTGGCATCATTTATTCTATCCTTTCTGGCTCTTCCTCAAATATATGTATATATACAGCCTGTCTATTTCCTGAGCTCCACAATGAACTGACAGACTAGCAGTAGTTTGAACCCAGCCCTTAAAATGCAATCTTCTGGGATAGTTCATTTCATCCACCTGAAGAAACACTCCTGGAAGAATAGAGTGGAGATCTAAGGCAGCAATAGCACATTCTTGTACTTATCTGAAAGTCTAGGCTGGTATGAGAATCATGTAACAGAAAACCAAATGAATATCAGGGTGAAAGAAGATGTAGGAGCCCGTGGAATGCATGGGAGAAATGTAGTCTTGATTGGATCCCTTGAGGGGCAACGTGGTTTCTGATGTGTGGACAACCCAAGCAAAGCCATGAAAATGGGCAAAGGCCCAGCAAGGAGAAGCACCCTCTGAGGCATTTAGGGCAAATGGGATTATAACATAGAAAAAGAAGAAAAAGGCGAGAGAAACAAAAGTAGATAGAAAGTAGATAGAAAAGTAAATGAATGACTCAAACTGCCCATTATTGAAGGTTTCCAGTGTTTCCCTAATAGAGATCACCAAGTTACAGGTCCTAATTTTTGCCTTACATCCTTCTGGTCATTACAACAAGGAGTACTTCTTCTGACCACTTGGGGTCTCTAGAGAATCACTGATCAGTGTCTGAAGCCTGATAACCTTTTGGTTATCAATCACTGGAAGAGGTATAGGTGTTTTATTTTTCCAACAGGATTAGTCACAGGAGATCCAATGCCTGAATTTTATATTTCTGAAGTTTAAAAAAATGTATTTAGATACTTCAGTGGGTAGCTACCACCCGAACTCCAAGCTGGCACTGACCGTCATCCCTCAAGTTCACCCCTTGCTGTATTGATGGTAGGAATTTCACAATTTCACCATTATTTCTTGGGGTAATGACACTGCTTCCTATTACAAAGGCAAATGCCCATGAGGGACTAATTTATACAATCAATATAAGTTATTTATGCTTTCGTATGACTTACTCTTACATTGGAATTTCCCAGAGTGCTTATTAAGGACAGATTGGAATCAGCAGGGAGACACTGAAGAGGTGAAGACAAATTTCATTTACTTCACACCATTGCAGAAGTCTGACCCTGGGCCCTCTTCCAACTTCCTGCCCCTAGGAGAGTGCTAACCCTGGGGTCAAGAGAGCAAACTGCCCTCCGTTTCCTTAAGCCCTCCTGTTTGAGAGGATGACTTCCAGACTTTCCAGGGACACTGACAATATCACTTCCTGAGTCCTTAGTGGGATTCTTCCCGGTCACATAGACTGTAGCTATTTTGGACATGACTGACATTTTTGATAGTGTTGGTAATGAAAGGTGTGCATTTCAACATTCTTTTAAATAATTCCAAATAATTATTGGAATGAATCACTGACGAAATCTGGGGAATAATGAAGTCCTTTCTCAATGTTTGGCTGATGTGTTGCAGGAAATTTTACTTTGATGCGCTCTTATTTTTATTTCAAGAATTTTGGATGCTGTTTCCTGATGCACTTTGGTGTACATTAATTTCTCATACATTTATCCATCTATCAAACATTTATTGAGAGTCTTTTACTTTCTACCTACCCTGAAGGCTCTATGAATATAAAGATGAATAAGAATGAGGATGGGTTCTTATGAAGTCCATCAACCAATAGGAGAGACAGATGTGTAAAAGCAGTTAGAAAATGTGTGATCAAGAGGGAAGTAGAGGGGCTCCTGGGTGACTCAGTTGGTTAAGAGTCTGCCTTTGGCTCAGGCATGATCTCAGGGTCCTGGGATTGAGCCCCACATTGGGCTCCCTGCTCAGCAGGGAGTCTGCTTCTCCCTCTCCTCCCAGCTCACGTTCTCTTTCACTATCTCTGTCTCTCTCAAATAAATAAGTAAAATCTTTAAAAAAATAAAAAAAGAACAGGGAAGTACAAAGTGCTTTGGGACCAAGGAAAAAGAATTTTTGAAAAGGTAAAGTTCCTTTTCTCAGCTTGTTTGAAGGCAACCGTCTGTTATTGTTGTTGTTGCTATGATTATTATTTTTATCAGAGAACCCTAGTCTAACTAACAACTCACCTTGATGCCTTTGATGCATTTTTAAATTGCTCCCAGCTGCTTTAAAAGGCCCTGATCACAGCGTGATAGGGTAGAGAGCACGAAAAGCAATCTGGCCAAGTCCTGCTGGTGTAACTCATTGTGCAGGAGTGACCTTTCATCTATTTTGAGGGAGACCAGTGACTGGTGGGGCTGCCAATGCTTTCACAATAGATACCCTGCAAATCTTGGGTCAGTCCTGCTGAAACACAGACCATTCCTTACTGAAGGGAATGTTCTAAAGTACATATGTTCTTCACTTCTGGAATTTTTCAAGGAATGTGGCCATCTCTCAGCAACCTATCCTTCTTTTGGAAACTTGCTTACACAACAATTAGGTGAGTGTCTGAGATTTGGAAGTGTGTATGCACAGAAAGGGAGAGAATAAACCCTGTCTTTTGAGCAAGGAGGTGAGGTGGATACTCACCACTTCCCTGGGGCCAGTATTCTCAGTAGGCCGTCTCTCCTGCTGAAGATCGTTTCCTGCAGTATGGTGTGGACTTGTTTTATTTCTGACCCAAATAGCATTTGTACTCACTTCTCTTCATGTTGAGAGCAAATTTCATCTCTTTTTTTTGTGTGTGTGTTTTTTTTTTTTTTTTTTTTTTTTTTGGTAAAAACCCATATATTTATAATGAAGTAGTCCATTTGGCTTTTTGCTTTTAGGTGGGCATGGACTTCTATTAATTCCAGACCCTCCTTTTCCCTTGGAGAATCACTTTTGTTCTTTTTAAAATTAAATAGATCCATCATTTTCTATTTTCTCTCCTGTGATACTCTTCCTGGAAAAAATATTATTTTCAAATCTCCAAACCACAAAGTGAAAAAACAGGAAACAGTGTTCTTACAAGTGGGAAGATTGTGTGTATGTGTGTGTGTGCACCCATGGGTGAGGGGAGAGGTGAGCAGTGGATAAATATAATTTGTATGTTCTGATGTCATATAGACCAACCTATTAAACAACTGAATATATATGAAGACCTAAGTGGGTAACTCACCAACCAAGAATTGAAAAGGATTTCTGGGGGCGCCTGGGTGGCTCAGTTGGTTAAGTGTCTGACTCTTAATTTCGGCTCAGGGTCGTGAGATTGAGCCTGGCATCAGTCTCTGCCCTGGGTGTGGAGCCTGCTTAGGATTCTCTCTCTCTCCCTCTGCCCAACTGCCCCCCTCCCTGCCCTCCCCTCACTCTCTCTCTAAAAAAAAAAAAAAAAGGATTTCTGAGTCTAAGCTTGAACTTGTTTTCAAAGTAGTGTTGTAGGTCAGTTAACATTTATCATATGCACTATGCACCAGGTGTTGTGAGACCAGATTATGGAAAATGTGGGAACCTGAGATGAACAGTTGCCAAGTTAATATTTTTATGTCCCTGAACAGAGGAAGGGATGAATTTGTCATGAGAACATTCACAGGAGGCCCATGCATCATCCTCCCTGTCTTACTTTCATTATTAGCACAACTTAGAAACCCCAGAGGCCTCTTCTTTGTCTTTCTGCATTTGTGCAGAAAGGGAACCTCATGTCAGGTAGTCATCACATGGATGCCCAAGAAAGCTCAGAGTGTTTATTTATATCTGCATCCTGTGGACATACATTTACATAGGTTACTATGGTCATCTTCTTTTTTCTTACCCAGGGCTACTTTAGAGATGCAGGTGTTAAGACCACTCAGCATCATCTTGGAGGAAGTAATTCCCCTCTTTGATGCCTTTAGATGCTGGGGCCTTAGAACAAATCCTTTGTGTATGGAAATTACAAAATCTAGACTAAGGTGGGAGAAGAGAAGGAGGCCATTGGGAGTTTGATAACTGAAGAGCAGAGAAAGTTAGTTTAGAATAGGTTTTCTTGTATTGAATGGCATGTCAGTCCAAGTTTTAGAAAGAGGGGCTGAAAGGCCAAATAAGGACTGGTCAGCCCTTGATTTGAGGTGTCTCATCCTGGCTATCAATTTCCCACACTTCTGATGTAGTCAGGACCCAGAGTAATGGAATTGAGTTCAGATCAACATTTGAAGGATAGCCCGCACCCTGTTCTTTGCTTAGATTTGCTCAGCTCTGTCACAGGGTTAGGAATTGGGGGCCTTTGAGGGTTAGCCTCTTGTTAATGATGGGCCTCAAAATTTGACTTCTGAAGCTTTCTCCAAAAGAAGGTGTACATATGGTTATTAAAATTATTCTTGGGTCAAAACATATGTTTCCTAAATGTAAATATAGGAAACATACCCTAATTTTTGTAACAGTGTTTTGGCATTTATTCATTTTTAAAAATATATTACATTTCCAAATTTGGAATTGGCTCGGACCCCTCTCAGCCTCTGAGAGGGCCTCAATTTACCACCAAACAGCAGCCAACATTTGAGGTCCCCTCGGCTTTTGTCCTGGGCCAAATGACCCAGCTGGTCCCTCTGCTAATAGATCCAAAAAACAGATTAAATTCACTACACATCTTGATCTTTCTTATATGAGTATTTTAAAATGTTTTTTTTTTTTTTTTGGTATCAGTTTTTAAACTTTGCTCTGCATGCTTGTAGGACACTAGCACTTTTTTGACTTATGAGAATATTTTCCTCATTGAAAAAGTGCCCCAACTGGGGACATTTCTAACTATTGAAAGTGGCAGGGGGAAGGCGGGGTGAAATTCCCAGAGTGCACCCAGACAAAAGTGAAATGGAGTCTGCCAGTATCTTTCTAGTACTCCATAGGAACAAAGCAGTAGAAATGAAACAGTGTTTGGTCTGTTGTGTGAAGGGGTATGTGTGTGTCTGTCTGTCTGTCTGTGTATCTTTGTGCAACAGTTGTGTGACTGAGGCCTTATTCATACACAAATGAAACTAGCTCAAGTGGTGGCCTCCAATTACAACAGATTCTTTGTTTTGCCTTTCTCTGGGCTGAAAGTACGCCAGAATTATCGGGGCAATGTCTGGGGCCCATTTCCATTTGGATTTGGAGATTTAGACCTCTAAAAATTTCCAAAAGAAATGTCCACTTGGGCCCGTAAGGGAAGCTGTGATGCAGTCATAGGATACTTATTCTTTAATTGCTGTTTCCTGTACATACATGTGTTTATATATTTTAAGACATATTTTGCCTATTACATGCGCATTTTTCGGACCATAAAATAATAATACATGCTTTTCGTAGAAAATTTGGAAAGCATAGAAATATATACTATAAAGAAGCTAAAAATTCATGCATAATCTCAGCACTGTTATTTTAAGCTGACTTAATTCTAAAATAAGTGTTATTAATTTTTGCAATGTAATCATTTCATTGGAAGTAGTAACGTAAACATTAGAGTTTTATGCTTGACCATCTAAAACTATTTATTGTGACCCTAAAATACTAGAGGGACTTATTGAGCTGCCATCTAAAGTCCAGAGGTTATGTGATATATATCCTGAATCTTCTCTTTTTGTTTAAAAACGAACAGTTAGAGGCAGACGGCCTCTTCTGTCCTGCCCACTCTGCTCCCTTGTTGTGTATTTCATAAGCTTCTATCTCCTTAAAAAACAAAACCCAAAAACAAACAAAAAAACGCAGTGGTAGTTAATACTCCGTACCAGCCACTGTACTAAATTCTTTACATGGATTAAGTAATTTAATACTTACAACAACCTTATGATGAAAGTACTATTGTTAAATTTCCATTTTACAGATGGAAAAGTTGAGTTGCGAGATAACGTAGTCTCCCCATCGGCAGTTTTGTTTTCCGCAGTTTAGGTGCCCTGCCGCTGTCAGCCGTGGTCTCGAAGCTGGTGATTCTCCTTCTGACGAATCATCGGAAGGTCAATAGTAACCTAACTCTACCTTATGTTGCCTACGTTATTCGTCTCACGTCTGTCATCTCGTCCGTCGGCATTTTATCATCTCACATCGGCCCCCAAAGTAAGGTAAGTACAGAATAATGAGATATTTTGAGAAAAAGACCACGTTCACGTCACTTTTATTACACTAATTTTTACAACTGTCCCATTTTATTGTTTATTGTTGTTAATCTTTTACGGTGCCTAATTTATAAATTCAACTTTGTCATAGGTATGTACGTAGAGGAAAAAAACAGTATATATAGGGTTCTGTACTATCCGCTGTTTCAGGCGTCCAAGGGGGTCTTGGACAGCCTGCGTCCCCCCAAGATAATGGGGGGGGCCTACCGTATTAAGTAATTAGACCAAGATTACAGACTTGTAGGTGGGATTCTGAGCAGCACCTATGTTCTGAAACCCTCAGCAACCTACTCCTAAACTCGACAGCGCTTCGTTTCTTTAAAAGATAAGGCCCCAGTCACGCCGGTATGGCATTTTGAGCACATTATAGGGCAGCAAATCATATCCTTTCCCTTTGATTTCCGCAGAAACATGTCCCTTGTATCAAGTGGTGACAAGCTGCATGTGAGTTTTGCTCAGGCGTCAGGCTGGAAATGCACGTGTGTGGCAGGCAGGCTTTTGAGATCACATCCGAATGCTGGCTGGACTCATTTCAGTCCTTTGGAGTGTTGATTTAGATGCAAAGCCCTCTTCTTTGGCTTAGAAGATTATGGAGCTGCAACTTCAAAAGCTGTTTGCAATTTTATATTTGCCTCTTACTGCCAAGGTGCTTGCTTGTCTTAAGTCAGTTGGCTGAGTCTGTTCTGAGTCAGCCGGATGGATGGTTTCCTTCTGCATTTGGAAGGGGGTTGCAGGAGCAAGAAGAGGGGCGGGCCGTAGAGGGGTATGTGTGGCCGAGAGCGTGATATGAGTAAAAGGAGGGAAATAGGCAGAGAGGATGGATGGCAGGAGGAGCAGGAACGAGAGGGGCTGGGGGACAGGAGGCCTTCCTGTAGTATGTGCTGGTGTGGGACACCCTGCACTCCTAGCAGAAAGAGCACAGAACTTAAGAGACAGATCTGGTTAAGAGTTGTGGCTCTGCAGCTTTTTTGTGACCTTGGTCAACTGACGAAATCTTTCCAGCCTATGTGTCCTTTCCTGCACTGTTCTCTGTTTCTGGCCAGGCTCAGGTAATGTTGCCCTTAACACTCCATGCCCAGCTCGATTTAGAAGGAAGAATGCTGGTTTGGGAGGCAGGAGATCAGGATTAGGTTTTTTTTTTTTTTAAGATTTATTTATTTATTTGAGAGATCAAGATGAGAGAGAGAGTACATGAGAGGGGGGAGGATTAGAGGGAGAAGCAGGCTCCCCGCTGAGCAGGGAGCCTGATGCGGGACTTGATCCCGGGACTCCAGGACTGGGACTCCAGGATCATGACCTGAGCCAAAGGCAGTCGCCTAACCAAGCGAGCCACCCAGGCGCCCTAGGGTTTTTTTGTTTTTTTGTTTTTGTCTTTCCTCTTCATCAGCTCTTTTCCTGGGCAGGACAAAACTTCCTGACATCCAGTTTCCTCACCTCTTAAATCTGTAATAGTACATGCCTATCTCACCTCACATGGTTTTTGGGAGGCCCAAAGGAAATCAGGTATTTGAAAAAGATTTTCTAAACCTAAAAGGATATCTAATGAGCTATTTTCTAGATGCTGGGCTAAACGTGCAACTGAGCACAAAATGTGGGTGGGCTGCTTGATTCTCACTGGGGGATAGCAGACAGGTGTCAGTTTGTGAGCCAGCTCTCACCGACTGGTGGTGGCTGCCTGGAGCTCCACCTGGAGAAGGATTCTGAGTCTTCAGCTGGGCTCAGTGGGAGGGGTTATTAATATCTGCTCTGGGCAAAGGAACAGGAGAATTGACTCATGTACCCTGTCTTTGCCCAGTGATTCATAAGTATGGTTGATCATTTGATTCATGTGGAAAACTTGGTAAAACTTGCTACAGATTTCTGATTCAGTAGGCCAAGGGTGAGACCTGGGTGAGGTCAGGGAATCTTCATTTTCTTAAAAAAAAAAGTCTTTCTTTCCATGTTATTCTGATAGTTGTGCGGGTTTGGGCACCATTGCTTGTATCTGAAGTAGAGGAGCGGCAGAGATGGAGTCTCCTGGACCTCTCAGAGTTGAAAGAACAGAGTACGGAAGAATTAGGCAGCTTTTCTAGACATGGTCTTAAGTTTTAAAAATGTAGATTAGACCTGTAGGTTTTTTTTTTTTAAGATTATTTATTTATTTGTCAGAGAGAGAGAGAGAGAGAGAGAGTGCACAAGCAGGGGGAGCTACAGAGGGAGAGAGAGAAGCAGACTCCCTGCAGTGCAGGGAGCCCCATGTGGGGAATCCATCCCTGGGGCTCCATCCCAGGACCCCAGGATCATGACCTGACCTGAGGACCCCGGGATCATGACCTGAGCTGAAGGCAGATGCTTAACCGACTGAGCCACCCAGGCGCCCCAAAGACCTGTGGTTTTTAGTAGGTTGCCTAACTTCTTCCCTATTAAACAAATTGGTTGTATTGTCTGTTATGACGATTCTACCACTGGCTTCAGGCCGTATCCTTTTTCCTTGTGGTTCAGGCACCAGCTCCCAAATGGCCAAATCCTGAAATCCATTCCCCCACCCTTACCCCCCGCTTTGAATCTACATCAGTTTGGGATGGGTGGTTTTCATAAATAAGGAAAAAAAAAAGGTGAAATTAGCTTCCATGTTAACGAATGAGAGATAGAGAGCATGAGAGGGAAGAGGGTCAGAGGGAGAAGCAGACTCCCCGCCGAGCAGGGAGCCCGATGTGGGACTCAACCCCAGGACCCCGGGATCAAAGGCAGACGCTTAACCAACTGAGCCACCCAGGTGCCCCTAGATGTGCTTTGAAATTTCTGCTTTGTATTTAAACATTTTGATTTTAACTTTTATTATGGCACAAGCCTGCAAACAGCATTGTAGTTGTATATATACCCCCAAACATGCTGAAGAAGCAGCTGATATTTCACCATCTGAAAACAGTTGTGCCTACAAGCGGCAGAGGCGCAGGAGCGGAGCAGTATGGAACAGGATGCCTGCGTCTCTTTCCTGTGCATCTGTCATCTGAGCTGACAGATAACCAGCATGTTGGCTGAGAAAACCTTGCAGAGAGAAGAAAGTGTTAAATTTAATTAAAAAAGAAAAAATGACCCCCTCCAAAAACCCCCCAAATACCTTTTCATTCAAGAATCAAAAGAGGGGCTGGGGCACCTGGGTGGCTCAGTCGTTAAGCGTCTGCCTTCGGCTCAGGTCATGATCCCAGGGTCCTGGGATCGAGCCCCGCATCGGGCTCCCTGCTCCGCGGAAAGGCTGCTTCTCCCTCTCCCACTCCTCCTGCTTGTGTTCCCTCTCTCACTGTGTCTCTCTCTGTCAAATAAATAAAATCTTAAAAAAAAAAAAAGAAAAGAGGGGAGCCTGGGTGGCTCAGTCGGTTGGGCGGCTGCCTTCGGCTTGGGTCATGGTTCTGGGGTCCTGGGATCGAGCTGCACATTGTGCTCCCTGCTCAGCAGAGAGCCTGCTTCTCCCTCTCCCTCTGCCTGCCTCTCTGCCTACTTGTGCTCTCTCTATCTCTCTGTCAAATAAATAAAAATCTAAAAAAAAAAAAAAAGAATCAAAAGAAAAACGCTGTAACTTTGGAAGTTCTGGTGCTAGTATCAGCCATTTGTCAGTAGACACAGACCAGCCCTCCTAGAACCCACCATGGTGGGGGCCCTCATCCCAATTTGAGCTCTGCAGAGGAGCTCTTAGAAAAGGTCATCACATTTGCTGAGCAGGAGTAACCACACCCCTGGCTGCTTACGGATGAACTAGGGAGAGTTGTGGTTCTGGACGTGAGAATTGCTTCAGTGCTGACAGCGTAGAGATGGGGGCAGAGTTCAAAGTTTTTGCTACTGTGAGAATTCTGACTATTAATAAGGAATAGGGGTACAGGAGGTTGGGGTTTTTTGTTGTTCTTTGGGGGGGTTTGTTTTTATTTTAGCAGAAGCTGAGGACTCTGAATCCTGCCTGTATGAACAAAATATAAGCTGAGAGTCTGTATTTTTTTCCTGCTTTTTCTCCTTTACTCTGTCTTTGTCTGAAAAAAAAAATATACACATGTCTCTAGGGGAGAAAAGAGGAGTTTAGTACTGGGGCTGTGTGTGTGTGTGTGTGTGTGTGTGTGTGTGTGTGTGTGTGTGTACATGAAACCAGGGGTTGCAAACTGGCAGCCCATCTATGATTTTGGGCTTCAGAGGCACTTTGGTTAGTACCTTGTAACTTTGGTTAGTACAGTGTTTCAGGGTTTTTTTGTGTTTTTTTTTTTTTTAACTAAGTGGAGATGCACACTCTAGTTTTCCACAGATCCCTATTTTCCTACACCTAGGATTTTTATAATTCGTAATTCTCATCAGTGAAGATGTTCAAGATCTCTTGTACTTTCTGAGATCTTGTATAAAAGTGAAAAAAGAAGACCCCAAGCATTCTGACGTGAAACTATAGTGTTCATTTCTGAGCCAGTATATCACTTTATAGTTTTTAATTTCCCTATTAAAGGGTACATTTAGTCATAGCGAATGAATCTTCAAATTCCAGATATTCCAGGACATGTACTGACCCCAACTTTGAGGATTTTAATTTTTTTGCTTTATTTTGCTTTGTTTCAAGGGTAGGAGTGAAGAGGAAATTCAGGGATGCACAAGAAGGCAAAAGGGCAGGAATGATTGATGGTCATAGAAAGTCCTGACAAATTTGTAGTCAATATTGTTTGTCTAGAGCAGCTTGTATGACAAAAGAAGTGTCAGCAGCCGCCTGAAGTCTCATTCTTCAGGACTGGGCCTCTGAGTTAGAATAGGGGGCTTGAGTGAAATGCCTGTCATGGTTAATTGGAAAGATCACTTCAGATGAGTGAGGAAGGATGACAGTTATGCATTACAGGGAGAATTTAGTATGTCTTACAAGGTTGATACAGGCACCAAAAGTGACTGGCTTTAGTTTTTTCCTAATTAGGAAGGCCACTGGAAGGATAAAACCGAAGAAAAGAAGCAATGTGTTATTTCGGATTCATACATGCTAGTAAAAGACTTCCAGCCCTATTAGTTTCATTGTCACCCCTAATCTTTACCCCAGGACCTTTCTATTTTTAGGGTGTTTTTTCCCCCCTGTCCTTGCTTTCTAATGACTACATGGAGTAAGGACCAGGGATGATTCCAGTAAGCGTATGATGAAGGGGGAGACATGATAGACTGTTGTTTTCCCCACTCCCTCTCTAGCTCTGAGTGGGAGTGTATGCCTGGCGGTGTGGGGCTGGTCAGGAGCATCTCCAGCTATCGCTCTGGTGCACAGCAGGCTTGGTGCACGGCTCATTTGGTGATTTGTTGATCTGTCAGTATTTCTCACTCTCAGACAGTGAGAGCTTCTGATTCTGTAGAGGCTGGAGATTTTGGTGGACCTCTGAGTCTGGCTGGTCCTCTGAGCTCCCAGGAGCCTGCCATCTGAAGGCCGCCACCATGGACATTGGGACATGGAGGTGCACATCGGTCACGGGGCTCTTCAGCTTGATTTTCATCATGCATCATGGGTGCCAGCATTGTTCTCTGGTGTGCCCCATATATTTTTGAGAAGTGGAGGACAGCTTTGTGGCTTGAGGCTTCTGAGTCTGTTTGGCCTCCGGGACTGCAGCCATCAAGCTGTGAAGTAGTGCTTCATTTGTGCTGTCCTTTGGTGATGTGTAGAGGCTGGTGGCATTTTATGAAAAGGATGTGGTCCTGAAAACTTTGCATAATTCAACACTTGAATAATTTAGGCAATAAGCCTCAATTCAGTTTTATAATTTATTTGGCCTGCCAGCTTTGAAATTATGTTATCTTGAAAGGACTTAAATTTGGAGGGTTTACATTACTTCACGTTTTGAGCATGAAGAGATTTTATTAAATTTTTTTTTTTAGTATTACACTATTTCAAATTTGTGTAAACTGTAACCACACTAAGATATTCTATTGGGGCTTATGTCTGGTAATTCTTTTAATTTTTTAATGCATAACCTAATTTGTAGAGCCAAATATTCTAAATCCTGCTTATCGAATATGGGTGTAAATCTTTCCTAAGTAAGAGGGTAAGCTAATAGACTTGAGAAGTATTTTGGGATTGATCTGGGGGCTGTTATTACTACCTTTACATGTGGCAGCTTGAAAATGTCTCAAACAGAAATGAATTGAATTCAATAAAGATTTATTTAGTACCTACCAAGGATCAAGGCATTGTAGCAGACGTTGGGGCTCCCACAAGGTCAGGAGTTGAAATAAAGTCAGTGAATTGAAACTAAATGATCCAAGAATTCTTTTTAAAAAATATTTATTTATTTGACAGAGAGACAGAATGAGAGCGAGAGAGAGAGAGAGAGAGAGAGAGAGAGAGAGAGAGAGAACAGGAGCGGAGTGAGGGGCAGGGTGAGGGGCAGAGGGCTTGGAGCCGAAGGCAGACACTTAACCGACTGAGCCACCCAGGCGCCCCATGATCTAAGAATTTGAAACTAAAACCAGCCATGCACATCCCTGAACATTGCTTAATTTTTCTTATTCTCTAGCTTTTTATCCTGTTCTTTTATGAGATGAATATAACAGTGCCAATTGATGTGAAGAGAAATATAAAAGTATTTAGGACATTTTTGGGAATGCCCAGAGAGGTAATGGAATATCTGTGACTTTTTGTTTGTTTGTTTGAGTTTGGTAGCCTACAGATGCTCCATGTCACTTTTAGCTTTGTGTCATTGGGTGAGTCACTTAACCTCTCTGTGCCTTTGTTTTCCCTTCTGTTAAAACGAAGAAAATATAAGTCACCATCACAAAGGGTTGTTATGGGTATTAAATGAATCAATGTTTATAAAGCTCCCAGAACATGCTTGACATATTCCAAGTTTATATTATTATTTTGATAAATAATATATTTTTAAAATGTCGTCATCCAGTTTTTTTTTTTTTTTTTTTTGGTTTTAGTTATGTATGGCATGCTTACACAATGGAATCTTTGTCTCTGATACAGAGATTTTTTTCAGGGTCAGCTCAACTTTCATTGTCCAGAATGACAACTGTAAAATTCTTGAAAGTGGAAATTAATGTGTACTAAATGCAGAACTACAACCCTGGTACCAAATTGTTTTGGTGAGATTTCTCTCTTTGGTGACAGTATGATGCAGAAAATGTTCCAATCCTGGTTGAGGTGGTTGTAGTCAAAGTTTAATTGTAGTTTGGAAATGTAGTCTTTAAATGGTGTTTGCACTCTCACTAATGCTGAGTTCCATGATGTTATTGATGGGCCTGAAAATGTATTTTTATCAAGGCCTTTTAAAAAGTGAAACAAATGTAGCTAACATACTGATTCTTTATAATCTATTTAAAATTCAGCTTCTTGGAGGAACTTTATATTTTCTGAAATAAATATCCCATTGAGCCTATTGGTACATATAAATATGGATTCACTAAACGTCGATTTGCTTAAAAACAAGATATGCCCAACTAACCTCATTTCCTTTTGTGATAGAGAGGGGAGACTGGTGGTGAGGGGAAATGCCACAGACAAAATGTGTCTGGATTTCAGGAAGACGCTTGACAGACTCTCTGGTGACGTCCTTGTGGGAAAGATGAAGATATGGGAACTGGGTGATAGTTAAGCTAGGAGGACCCATGGGCCATTGATGTTGATATTCAAAGGACACTCACGAGGGAGGCTTCGGGGCTCCATTTCTTGACCCTACCTTTTCCACATCTTGATGTGAGGTTTGGATGATCTCACTAGAGAGGAAAATTTAGAAATGAGAAAATAAGAATGTGAATTTTAAAATAAGTTCTTCATTTCAGTGAAACATGTAGCCTGCATTTATAGGCTTGGGGAGATCTTACTTTCTGTGTGTGAGAAAGGCTAAGGATTCTTGTTGACTGTGAACTCTGTCTGAATATCAATGTGACATAGCTGCTATGAGAATTAAAGTCATCTTCAGCTGTCTTTAATTATAAATATGGTTTGATAGCAAGGAAATAATAGTCCCACTATGCTCTGCTATTGGAAGACCGTTTAGAGTGTGGCTCAGCACTAGACATTGTTTCTTGATTTTGTGGGGAGAGGTGACAACAAGCGAACCCCAATAGTCAAAAGCCTGGAAAACTAGAAAGAGTTGGAAGATCTGGGGCTGTTTTGGTTGGAGAAAAGAACAGTGGGGTTAGGGCTGGTGACCTGATACCTGGTTTCAAATATTTAAAGGCATGTCAAGTAGACCAAGGAATTGGTCTTTTGCATAGTTGCAGTAGAATAGTAGAATAGGACCAAAGGGTGCAAAACGTGGGGCAATAGGAGTTCTTTAAGCAAGGAGAGCTGTTAGCTAACAGAATGATTTGCTCATTACTGGATAAATCAAGAGGGACAGGGCAGCTATTTAGGAAGGCTGTGCAGGCCATATGTCAGGTTGGCTAAAAGTATGGGCTTAGGGGTTGATAAACTGGTTGATGCTTGAGTTCTGGTTTTGCTAGTGGTTGTGTCAACTTGAGCAATTTAGGTAATATCTCCATACCCCAGAGTTATCATCTATATAATAATAGTTCCTTTCTCCTATGTTTGTTTGTGAGGATTTAAGTTAAATAATCCATGTAAAACGCTTTCCATGATCTAGCAGATATTCAACAAGTTACAGTTACTACTATTACTAGTCCTGGTGTCAGGGAGTGTTGAAATAGATGCTCTCCTTTCCAAACTTAGCGTTTTATATTTCTGATCCATATAAGGACTTAAAAGGGACAAATATAGTCATAGTCCTAGGAAACCTTTAGTTGCATTTGAGTCTCTCTTCTTCCCACTGCTTCTACTCAATGCTTCTTTCAACTTCTTCAGGGGTATATCCTGGAGCACAAGTGTTGGTCTTCTTTTTCTCAAATATATGTCACCAAAAATGAAGTGGCAGTGGCCTCAAGAAGATGAGCTCCTTTCTGAGGACCGAGGGGCATACTTTTGCTCATTTGCTTGGGAAAGGGTGATCATATTATACAGTAAACCAGAGAAGGATATGCCTAAATTAAAATTGTGTTAGAGATTTTTACGCCTACCAATTTGTTATTGTTTCTGTGCCTTGTATTAATATAATATGAGTTCAGTAAGTATTGAGATAATTGTGCAATTAAAGAGAATTATAGTCATTGTTAGAGAACAAAAGACAAATGCAACAGAGGCGTAGCCTTGTATTACGTTTTTACCCGACTTCCGCAACAGTTTGCTGACAGAACACCCACACCACATTTGTTGCGAGAGAAAACCATTTCCAGGAGTCTAGCTTCTTTCTCTTCCTCCTTTTTCACAGCCGCCTCCTCTCAATTGCCTGAACACTCAGCAGAAAGTCACCAGAGGGCATACTCAGACCATTTATTATCAAGGGACTATAGCTGGGAAGAACCAGACAATTCTCATTTAGGTCTCCTTTTGGTTGAAGAGGCAATTTCTAACTCTCACTTGGAAACACTCGGAGTCTGAAGGCGGCCTTGCTAAGTAAAGCACCACCCAACCTTGGGGAATCAGCAGAGACATTTTACTGAGTGACCACATCTTCAGATCTTTCTGTTCCTGTACTGATCTCAATGCTGTCCTCAAAAGCTGGGCAGGCAACATGGGCTAGGAGAAAGACCTTTTGCCTGGGAATCCAGAGACATGTGGAATCTGGCTCCAGCATTAACTGATTTTTTGAGCTTCAGCATACTAACTTTCAAGCCCTAAATCTTAGTTTTCTCATCTGTAAAACAGAAGACTGGAAAGATTACTTTGAGTTCTAGCAATCAGTGATTGAATTCCTTCCTTTGTCCTATCTCTATCCTCCTTTCCTCCTTGATTAAACTAAAGGAGAAACTGGGATTTACTGATATTGTGTTTGGGTAGGTCAGTTACGGGCTTGTAGTGGTGAAGAGACAGTCAATAAAGGATTGGCAAAGTACGCTGCACATTGTAGAGTGGGAAGCTGAGCGCCCAGGCTTTGAGTGTAGACCTCCCCTGCTCCTTTGATCAGGATTTCCAGACTGGGGCATTCCTACCCCCAGGCATGGAACAGCTATGGGACCAGTATAGTGCAGTACCTTGGAGCATTGATTCTACTCAAGAATTCAGGAAAAAAGGAAGACATATGACATTTTTATGTTAAACACAGATATTATGGAACATAGTTTAAATTTTTGCATGCATTTTTCTTGTGAAATAAAGGATTTTAAAAATGTGGGGTTTATACTTGGATGCTTTGGATTATACTTCTAGATTTCCTGGGATTCGAATTATTTCTTCATTGTATTAGGGGTGCTTTAGAAAGAAAGTTTGGGGAAGCTTAACCCTTGGGGTATGTTTTGAATGTATCTTAGGTTGAGTTCCCTAGAAGCAGAGTTGGAGGCAAGCATTCAGCTGCATGTAATTTACTGAGGGCATGCTCTTTAAGAAAAAAAAAGAAAATAAACAACTTGCTAATAAGTGACAGAAACAGGATAGGAAAGGAGAAAGAGCTTAACTATGATGTGGTCTCAAGGAATAAAACCTGGTTTATGGGTGTGATGAATAAATTACATCATAGAATTGACTTTGCTTGAGGTAAGGGGGCTGGGATTTTGTACCTCCATATCAGTTAGTCATTTCTGTGGGCAGTTCCCACACCGAGTCTTAGAGGTGACTTTCCTTAGTGGGAGTAGGAAGGAAAGTGGGGGGGGGCAGTTCCCGAGAGGAGAAACAGCTGTGAGTTGTGTGCAGCCAGTAGTGTGCTAGAGTCCACTCATAGAGCACACCGGAGCTGACTGTGTGCATTGCTTCTCAGCTCCCCACTCAGTGACCTCATCCTGATAGCATGATGGGAGCATTTGCATCAGGAAAATCAAACAAAAGCCACACATGGGGGCTTGTATATCCCCACCAAAAGCTAGTTGTTCAGCATTTACCAGCGTACCTCTGGGCAACACTCTTGGCAGCTAAGGGGGGGTACCCTGGCTGGTGAAGGGGATCTGGGCAGGGCACCAACAGCATCTACTACTTTGGGGCCATAGAAGACCAGCCCACAAATGATCTCCCTAATTTGTCACTTGGCAAGCCATTCTTTTAGGGTTTGCTTTTCTTAGCCTCTTTCTAAGTGCACACAATATTGAGAGGCATAGAACTAATAACTCACAACACACCAGTCAAAATAGCTGATTATGTTTTTTATGTGCAAGAGAAGAGCAGAGTGGAATGAGGAAAGATCATGTAAACTGAATTACCTGTAGTAAGGGACAAGGAAGGACTCTGCTGTATTGCTCAGGGACAGAATTATGAATAAATATGATACTATAGTGTTTTCTAGGAGATATTTTTAAAAGATTTATTTATTTATTTGAGAGAGAGAGCCTGTGTGCCCACATGGGAGGTGGGGTAGGGCAGAGGGAAAGGGAGAGAATCTCACTCCCCTTTGAGCATGGAGCTGGAGGTGGGGCTTGATGGACCCTGAGATCATGACCTGAGCTGAAACCAAGAGTTGGTTGCTTAACCGACTCAGCCACCCAGGTGCCCTCTGGAAGATATTTTTTAGACCTTATTTAAAATATTGCACTTCATTGAGATGATGGAGGGTTAAACTTTTATTACAGAAAATTTATTAGGGAAAATCTCAAATATATACACAAGTTGAGAGAATAGTATAATAAACTCTTGTATTCATCACTCAGATTCAACAATAATTAAATTATGGTAAATTTTATTTCATTTATACCCCCATTCCCTTCCCCTTGGGGGTAGGGGAAGTTTTAAAGACTTAGTTAATTGGGTAAATGTTGAATGTGGCCTAGGAAAAAACAAACAAACAAACAAACACACAAATCACCAGGGATTGGGGGAAAGGTTTTGACAGACTGAAGTCACAGCATCTATGACTACTTTCCCTAATATGTTAATATCTAGTACGAATCATTAGAAGCACATGAAATGCATTATATGGGACATGTATTCTGATTAATCCCAAGCTCTTTTTATCTCCAACTCCTCCTGAAATGAAGAGCTGGTGATGGAAAGAAAAGAGAAGTGTTACAGGGCTCCTATCAAAGGAGCTTAATATTCTTTGCTGTCTAAGTACTTATCCCCTGGGCTTTTCTTTCTGTTCAGATGTACAGCAGCAAAATATCAGGATAATTTTGAGTACAGATTCTAAATGATCTTTCAGTCTGAGAGCAAGGCTTGCCACCACTCCAATAAAAGAAGAATCTTGACTCTTATTTGATGGGCAAAGAAATTTCCTTAGAAAACAAACAAGCCTTCTTATGATAGTTTTACTGTGTTTATAGTGATGGATTAATGGCATATGTACTTTTTTTTTTCTTTCTCTTTTTTTCCTTTCACTGTCTTTGGATATTTGGGATAAAAGATGGCCTCTGACCTTTTTCTGAGAATGGCAGGTTTCCTTCTACTTTCTGGCCATTCTGCTTTCCCTCTTGCTGTTGTAATTCCAAAGATAATACAGATGTGAGCTCTTGACCACCTGGAGCTGAAAGAATAAGTAATGGGGCCCTAGGGAGAGCATGTTTGAAAAATTAATAATTAATTCAGTATGAATGAATAAGCTAGGAAAAACTCCATTCAGTCATTGTATATTTATCACTTGAAACTTCTTCCAAGGTTAGTTGGAAGTAGACAAATGGCTTGAAAAATTAGACCATTGGGAACTTCAGAAAGTCAGTGCAGGGGGAGAAGTAGATATAATAACAGCAGAGAAGCAACTCTGTCTAGGTTGTTGTCTAGCTATTTTCTAATAAATTGGTTGCAGCTACTTTATTAGAACTGCCCATGATAAAGCCTGGTCCTTTATGCATGTGGAGAACCTGAGAAAGAAACCGCTCTGCTGTTGTAGACAAGGGCGTGAGCTGTTTATCAACAGAGGGTTTTCACTTGCTGGTTGCATGAAGAGGTTGTTGACAGGTTGTAAGCCTGGGCCTATATGGATCAAAAGCAGAAAATAAAAGAGAGCATTCTTTCCTAAAGGATGGTTACAGCCAAAGATTGGAAAAGGCTGTGCGAGTATCAATTCCTACAACTCATCTCTTCAAGCTAGTAAATCTTGAAGATGTATTTGTTAAGTTTAAAATTGACCATATGCTGGCTGAATTTCTGTAGAGGTTTTCCCCGTTATTGGGAATCAGACTTAATTCTCTCAGTGGATTTCTTGGCTTTTTTATTGGAGAATACTTTTCATTATTTTCTTTTCATTGAAATGTCGTGATGTCAAAGTAAAAACAGTTTGCAATCAAGGTGCATAAATAGTTCTGACATGTTATCAAAAACAAGTTTTCTAGAACATGTGCATATGTGTATGTATAGTAAGAGAAGTTTGATTTCATTTTTTAATAGAGTTTACTTTTTAGAGAAGTTTTAGATTCACAGAAAAATTGAATGGAAGGTACAGAGATTTCTCATATAGCCCTTATCCCCACATAGGTACAGACTCCCCCACTATCAACATCCTTTATCAGAGTGGTACATTTGTTATAATCGATGAACCTACATTGATAGATCATTATCACCCAAAGTCTATAATTTACATTAGGATTCAATTTTGGCATTGTGTATTCCATGGGTTTTGACGAATGTATAATGACATGTATTCACTATTATAGTATCATACAGAATAGTTTCAGGATTTCATTTTTTTTAAAAACCTAAATTCTTGCATAACTTTTATTCTCTTAGGCCACCCCAATTTGTCGTCAAACCAAGCAGCATACATGGTGATTGTATGTTACAGTATGCATAGAAATGCATACTTTTTATAAAAAGTGCCATTAGGCCAAAATTTCTTGTCAGAGCATATGCTCAGCAACTAAGGAGGAAAAGACGTTTGAAATGTAAAGCTATTGTCCCAAACAATAAAATCCACTGACAGCATGAGGATGTTGGTGTGTATTCAGTCAGTCCAAGTAGGGGGCTCTTTAAATTCAAGACCATTGTTGGTCATGGATCCTGAATAGAAGCCATCAGACAACAACTTCAGAAATGCTTTTACAAGAACCTGTTTTGAGCTCCTTTGTGAACTTCTGTCACCCAGACTGTTTGGAAACATATATTCACCTGGAAATGAGTTCTAATCAACCTGATTCATATTAGTTTATGATGGAACAAGTGCCAGTAACTTTAATTTCCTCAAGTGGTGCTAGGATAATCTAAGGCAACCTAAGTGGCCAAATGCTAAGTCCACTTAATGGTGAACACATACTAGTGGCCTCAGTCACCCTGAGATTCTAACTGTGTGATGAATTTATGACCTAAAAGCTAAGCGTAAGAAATCTGGACCCCTTATGCAACTTAATTTGTTGTGACAGGGATAAAGGGGAAATAGAAGATTCAGATTAAATGAAGGGTGGAAAAATATAGATTCGGAAAGTAGTAGGACATGAATGTCAAAAGTGTAGGGGAGGAAATACAATTTTCTGGCTACTCTTCATTGTTCTTGCCTGAGATTCCTCCACCCCGTGTTTTTTTTTTTTAAAGATTAGCAGGCTAAAAAATAATTTTAATTACATATATATAGGAACCCCCAAAAGATATGATACTTGAAAGGTGGCCAGAAGATTGAGGCTTATATACCATCCTGAGCTAAGGAAAGGGATAGTGGTCTAGGGCTTCAAAGGGGGGGAAGGCAATCATGGACAGACAAGGCAATGTGTAGTGAGAAGAGAAAATGTTTGGTAAACAGAGGTTGCCCTGAGTAGATTTTAAAAGTTCTTATCACAAGGAAAAAAAAAATTGTAACTGTGTTAACTAGACGTCTTGCTGTGATCATTTCACAGTATATACAAATACTGAATCATTACGTGGCATCCCTGAAACTAATGTAATGTTATATGTCAGTTCTATCTCAATATAACCAAACAAAAGACAAAAACAAATGTTGCCCTGCCTTACAGATAAATCTCTCAGGTGAAAAAGTGATCTCTGGTAATAGTTCTCTTTCCAGTACAGGTCACCTTTCTAAGGTAAATTTCTCTTATAAAAGGGTAGCTTTTACTTTGTTTCAGAGCTTCTCTGTCTGTAACTCAAAATAATCCTTATGCCAAAGAGGCAGATTTCGGGGTGGCATTTCTGCTATCCTTCAAAGAGCACGTGGTTAAAGAGAAAACGTGAACTGCTACTGAATGTATATATATCAGTTCTTCAGTCTGTTTTCAGGAGTATTAGTACTGATCGCCAAATGGCAGATGAAGGAAGAGCCCTGGCTCTGAGGCACACAGAACTAGATAGGTGCAGACCTACCTGTCTCCTGGGGTTGCTGAGAAGATTAGAGAGATAATATTGTGTGAGAAAAGCACCTTGCAATCTACAAAGCTCTAGTTAAATGCAGATATTATTTTAACATAAGAATTGGCACTTTTTCCAAAAGATCTTATGACAAAACTAACGTGAATGAAGGAGAATGGCATGTAATTGAATTCTAAATTGGGTTATGAGGATGTCATTCATGTAGGAGCCCAGGGATGAGAAAAATCCAGGTGAAATGAAGTATTTGCTCAATATTCCATGGAAGAGAATAGACTTGAGCTTGTCCTTTAAAGGCAGGTAAAATAAACCATGTGAAGGGTGGGCTTGAGGGGAAGCATTCCAATCAGGGAGGACTTAAAGTAGGTAGGGATAGGTAAGTACGTGTTGGGACCTGTGAAGCAATCTAGAACAAACCGTAGCCATTCATTTGTTTAATTATCACTCAGGGAGTTCCAGCTGGGCGTGGAGTGCTAGAGGAACAAGGACAAGAAAGCCAGGGCTCCGGCTCCGGCCTCGGGGATTCAAGTCTAGAGCACCTGTGTTGAAAAGTGTTGGACAGGACAGCACAGGTAAGCTTGGAGATATGCAGGAAAACTATTCAGGGGATGAAAAGTGGACTTGAATTAAGTGATTATGGTTAAGGAGCACGAGAGAAAAATTCAGAGGTAAAAAATAACACCAAGGTAAGAATGAATTACTACTACTACTGTAGCCAGGAATGATAGAGTGTATGGGCAGCCTGTGTACCTTTACTTGATATTGTTGATAATGTGAGGATTTGGGGTTCCCAATGTCCAGGGGAAAGTGACTGGAAGGGGATGGGCCAAGAATCAAGAGTATAAAGAAAGAAGTGTAGAAAACTGGGGGAAAGAGCAATGACAGAGGCATGAGGAAAGCAGGGATAAAGGGGGGAAAGCCACAAAAAAAAATGATTTCAAAAAGCATAGGGAGCATATTAAAAAAAAAAAAGTAACAGAAGACAAAGCAAGGGCAGAAAATGGGTCTCCAAATAGTGGATGGAGCTGCAGTGGATGGAAAGAGCTGAGTTTGGAGCTTGAATGCTTGCTCTACTACTTGAAAATTTAATGACTGAGAGCACGGCACAGTCTCATCGCTTTGGTGGAAAGATTCACAGAGAATAATGCAGCAAGAAACAACTGACACATAGTAGGCACTCAGCAAATGTTTAAATACATTTAATCTAGGAAGATATAGTTTTGCTGTAAAAATATATTTTTTTACTGTAAATACAGGTACTTAATGAGTAAAACTAAAATAGAATACAAGTTGAACATAAGAGACTGTAAAGAAAGCTGAGCCAATGGGAGACTCAGAGTGGTGTAGCTGTGAGGCTGGAAGTCCAGGATTTCAACATACCTTGGCTAAGGATTATTCTTTCTCCAAGACAGTGATATTTACTGATGAGGTAAACCTAATGAGCTTCTACTAGATTTTTCTGCCAGTAGCGCACTGACATTGCCCACCTGGTCTTTCTCCTCTGAGGTCACTTCATTAAGGAGTATTTTTTATAGGACACTTCATTAAGCTCTTGATACCTCTAGGATGCCATATGCAGGAAGCCATTCAGCAGGAACCCTGGTACTTCCCAAGTGTACGAGGCCTGCCTGGAATAAATGCTTCTGACCAAATAAGACCCTGCATTTAGCACCCCTTTGAAGGTGAGGTCTGTGTGGCCACAGGCCTGGCCCTTGGTCCAAATAGCCGATACCATGGTTGCGCTTTGGGTTGAGACATGAGACTCATGAGGAGATTTGGCTTTAAAGGATGGTGGATCATAAAGCATTGTGGCCACAGCAATGATTTGCTAATACATGCCTGTGACTGAGCCAAAGGGGTAACAAAAGGAAGGGATACCCTTGATATCAGAGGGAACTGGAGGTGTATAGATACTTGCTGCTTGTGGACTCTGAGAAGCAGGGCATTTTTGTTTGTTTGTTCATTTGAATATGAATTTTAGGTAGATTGTTTCAGCTGAAACTGGAAGTCAGAAATTGAATAAATATCTGCAAACTTATTTTAAGTAATATGAGAACCTACTCAGTCTAGCTGTCTGGAAGTCTTGGTCTCAAATTTTTTATTTTATTAACAACTTTTTTCTCTGCTATTTGCCAAGCTTTGGTTCAGGCATTTTGCTGAGTTGAAAACTGTGGAAATTTGTTGTAATTGGAGGGGAAAGAATCACATGTGGTTTCTTCTAAACCTTTTTCCAATTTTTTTGTTCTGTTCTGAATTCCATGGGAAAATTACCCAGAAGGGTTATTTTCTCCTTTAATGATGCAACAATGCTTGGTTTGCTTTGCCTGTTTTTATTTTCTAGCTGTATTATAATTACATTTTCCCACACAACTTACTTTTTTTCCTTCCAAATTAGTAGATATAAAATTCTGATGGCTCTTTAGGGAGCTAATCTTCAGATATTCTCTCCTTGGGCCATCCTATGTGTGGGAATAGATGTTGCTGGATGGCCAGGCCCCAGTCTGCAGTCTTGGTAGCGATCCATCACCCTGGGCCCTTTAATGAGCAGTTGCAGGTGAATCACTAATTGGCCCCACATTTGCATACATAAGCCAGAGACTTGCAGGTTTACAGTTATAAATCTTAATCATTCAGGCAGGGCATAAATGTTAGAATTCATCGCTCATTCCTTACAATTGCCTTATCAGCTGTTTTCAAAGGGTTGTCCTATATTGGTAATTTTAAATGGGTGAAAAATGACTTGTTATATTAATTTGTTAGAAAAGCATGGTATTTTGAATAAGAAAGGGCTAAGAAAAAACAAAGCAAAAGCATTTACTCTGGGCTCCTTGAGACAGCAGCAGGGGGACATGGTACCTGAAAAATGACACATGGTTTAATTTCTTTTTTTTTTTATTGCTTTGAGTTCTTTGGTGGCATTAGCATGGTGAACACTATTAAAGAAAAGCCTCGAGAGGATTTTGTACTTTCCTAAGACAGAGCAGTTTAAGCAACAACAGTGAAAGTTCTTTACCCTGGGCCTATATTGATTCTGACCTTTAGGAACCTGAGAAAAATTCAGTCTTAATAATGTTGAATCTGATCAAAGGGACAGTCTGTTGTCTGACCTCATCTCGACTCCTGATCAGTGTGGATGCCGTGGATCTTTATTTAAGTGGGTACTTTGCTCATCAAGTTTTATGATCCTCCATCTGTCTGGAGGCAGAGATGCTCCCAGCTTCCAGTCATTTCTAAGGACATTCTAATTTGTAATTCAGTTAAAGACATAATTACCAACATCACATACTGTTTACCAAAGGATCACATGTGTGGAAAACTAGACCACTCACGGGACAAAGCCTCTATTTGTCCTTAGTCTGCCACACAGCCAGAATGGAAGCACAAAGGCAATTGGTGTGACAAATATATTGGCCTAATTGATAAACAACAATCTCAAAATTATGTAGTTTCATATGAGAGATAATATCAATATTTCTTTTGAAGGCCATGACCACGGGCACAGAGGGTTCTCAGGCTAATACAGACTAGACTACAATCAAGTAAGTATGGACAAAGGTGAGAGACACCTTTGGCTTATGTTCCTACCAGTGTAATGCCTCATACCAGGCCCCAAATGTCCCTTCTTTCTTGTAAGAAAGTAAACTAAGGTGTTTTTTTTTTTTTAAGATT
This sequence comes from Callorhinus ursinus, assembly GCF_003265705.2. Classification (NCBI taxonomy): domain Eukaryota; kingdom Metazoa; phylum Chordata; class Mammalia; order Carnivora; family Otariidae; genus Callorhinus; species Callorhinus ursinus. The sequence continues at coordinate 1,332,389 of NW_027397065.1, forward strand.
TTATTTATTTTTTTGAAGGAGAAAGAGGGAACACAAGCAGGGGTGGGGGGAGGGGCAAAGGAAGAGGAAGAGGGACAAGCAGGCTCCCCGCTGAGAGTGGAGCCTGACCAATCCCAGGACCCTGAGATCATAACCTGAGCCGAAGTCAGATGTTTAACTGACTGAGCCACCCAGGCATCTCAAGGTGGGTTATATTTTTATTTGAGATGATTATAGTCCTCCAAGTGGACATTAGATGATATTGGCTGTGCTTCTTTCTTTGCTGACTGCAGGGCTCACTGATGGCCATGTTGATTTTATGTTTCAGCCTTAGAGGCTGCCCTCTTTGATGTTGTATGATGTCATTTTCCAGCCATTACCTAGGTAATACTTTTTCCTTTTCCCAAGTTAACCTTGTATTGCCCATTCCGATTTCTCTCTCCTTTCCCTTCCTAAAAAGACCAGATGCTTGCTTGCTGGGGATAGAGAGAGAGGAAACAAGGAAAGGAGAAAAGTCATATTGTGTGTTAGCTTTTGCTGCAATATGTTGTATAACAAACAATACCAAATCTCAGTGTCCTACAAAACCAAACATTAATTTCTCATGTGCAGGTTTGTGGTCAGCTTTGATGCTGTATTCTAGCCTTGGGGTCAAGTTCCTGTGTGCTCCATTGTGTCTCTCATTTCAGGGCTACTTGGGGCTTTCTCTTCTCATAGCAGAGGGCAAGCAGAAGTGAGCACAAGAGACCAAGTCAAACCATACGAGTGCATTTAAAGCCTCTGCTTGGTTGTGACATGTGGGATACGTTATGTCTGCTCTCATTCCATTGGTCAAAGCAAGTCATATGGCCACGGCCAATAGGAATGGGATGGGGAAGTATACTCTGCCCATGGAGTAAGAGTCAGAAAGGAAAAAGTGAATAAATAATGCAACCCACCATTCATGGCTGTGTTTCAGTAGAGAGTTTTGGAAAATTTAGTGATGCTTACTCTGGGAATAGTCCTGGACCCTAGAGAATTGGGAAAGAGAAGAAATAAGATTTAAAATTTATCATTGCATTTTATGAATGGAGTCTTCCAGAAATACAAATAAATGATTTGAATTACTTTTAAAATTACTTTTGGTATTTGGAATTTCTTTTCTTGAATGTAATGTTACTCTAAGCTTGGACCACTTAGGTGTCCTGGATGTTATGGATTATACACATATTCATTAAAATTTGCCAGACCTGTGAATTTTTTGAAGTTAATCAGTACTATCACTGACTTGTTTGTGAGTGTTCTCTCTTAGCCTCTAGGCCTATGTTACTCACTTCTGTGCCTATTCACTCCTTGGAAAAAGTAATGTGATTTTTACTACCATGTCAATTCTCATACCTCTATGGAGTTCTGTATGGCAAGACCATTGGCAACATTCTGACTTCTTACAAGATTTATCAGTCAAGAAGTATACAACTCTATAGGCATAGTGGATATATGTGCTATATTTTATCAAATGCTCTTTTAATATAAGAGCTGTTTAACAGTTTACTCCCAAAGAGAATAACCACTTTTAATCAAGAATTTCCAAATTTTATTTAATTCCAAATATTCCAAAAATGTAAATATTATCTGACTACAAAATTTTCTTTCTTTCCTTTTTTAAGAAAGATTTTATTTATTTGAGAGAGAGAGTGAGAAAGAGAGAGCACAAGCAGGTGGAGAGGGAGAAGCAGACTCCCCACTGAGCAGGGAGCCCTACGGCGAGGACATGTTGATGACAACGATGATGACGACAATGATGATGATGATAATGACGATGATAATGACAAAGACGACTGTGCAGCACTCGATCCCAGGATCCTGGGATCATGACCTGAGCCAAAGGCAGATGCTTAACTGACTGAGCCACCTAGGCGCCCCTGACTACAAAATTTTCAATTTGGAAGTTGCTTTTGCACTGCAGAAGAACTGGTTAATATTGCCTGTGTAATTGGCTTCTGCTTTACTAAGTTGTGAACAACAGCTGACTCTGAGTTGGGCTAATTGTGAAGTAATACAAATTACTGTGTTGTCACTGAATAGGGGTACAGGGGTGGGCATGTGGGATGTGGTTGAAAAAATCTCTTTCCCTCTCTGCAAATTCTTTTTATAACAATGGCAATGCTTTGGACATATTTATTTCCCACAAAGAAATAACATTTCTTGATAAGTAAATTTGTTTTTCTCCTTCAAATACGTTCTGTTTCAAATTAAAATTATTTTTTTCATTCTGTTATAGTTATTTAGTAAAATGATGGAGTGGAAAGAAATTTTGGTGACTCAGTTTGGTGTAGTCCATATAGCAGGTATGGAACTCCAAAAAACCTGAGTTCCTCTTCATGATCTACTCTTTTGATATTGTGTATTCTTTGTGAATTTACTTCATCTCTGTGAACTTCCGCTTCCTCCTCTGCAAAATGTGAGTATTGGTAGAAACTCTCTGACAGGGTTATTGTGGGGACTAAGTGAGGTTATAATCACAAGTTACACAGCACAATGCCTTGCTCATAGTAAATGCTCAGTAAATATTAGTTAGTAATATCATTAGTAATAGTTTTCTTAGTGCTGTGGGTAATGAATGGACATGTGAACCTGATAGACTGACATTTGAGTCACTTGGGGGGAACTTTCTGTGGGGTTTTAAATCTTCATTTTTCTTTGAAAAAAAAAGATTCAGGTTTTTGAAAAACTGACACTTGATCTATAAGGTACACGTGGTAAAAGAGAAAAGACAACTATAACCTATTAACTGAACATCATGCAATTTTTTTCTTTTGGTTGTACAAAATTTTAACAAGTATATTTTCTGTCTTTTTTGAAGTTATCTGGAAACCCTATCTGGGACTTATGAAATGTCCAGAAATTGCAAAAGGTCTTTGTGCCTTATTCATATCCTTTCACTCTTATTCTACTCTCATCCCTACCATTTAGACCAGTAGTTTTCAACCCTGGATGTACTGGGAAAAATATTTGTAAATCATATATATTGATAAGGGGTTAATGTCCAAACTATACAAAGAATTCATACAACTCAATAGCAAAAAAAAAAGTCTGATTAAAAATGGGCAGAGGATCTGAATAGACATTTTTCCAAAAAAGACATATAGTTGGCCAACAGGTACATGAAAAAAATGCTCATCATCACTCATCATCAAGGAAATGCAAGTCAAAACCACAAAGAGGGGCACCTGGCTGGCTCAGTTGGTGGAGCATGCACCTCTTGGCTTCAGTGCTATGAGTTCAGGTCCTAGGTTGGGTGTGGAGATTACTTAAAAATAAAATATTTAGGAAGGAAAAACCACAATGAGATACCATTTCACACCTTTTAGAAAGGCTATTATCAAAAAGACAATAAATAACAAGTGTTGTAGAGAAAAGGGAACCCTTGTGCACTGTTGGTGGGAAAGTAAATTGGTGCAGCCACTATAGAAAACAGTGTGGAGGATCCTCAAAAAAGTAAAAATAGAACTATATGACCCAGCAGTTCCACTTTTGGGTATATATCTGAAGAAAACAAAAACACTAACTCAAAAAGATGTATCACCCCTGTGTTCATAGCGACATTATTTACCACAGCCAAGATAGGGAAACAACCTAAGTATCCATCAGTGGATGAATGGATAAAGAAGATGTGGTATATATATATAATGGGACATTATTCATCCATAAAGAGGTTGAAATTTTACCATTTGTGACAACATGGATGGACCGTGAGGACATTATGCTAAGTGAAATAAGTCAGAGAAGGACAAATACCAAATGATCTCACTTATATGTAGAATCTGAAAAACCCTCACAACAATAAGAAAACATGCTCATAGATAACAGAACAGATTGGTGGTTGCCAGAAGTGGTGGTGGTGGTGGGGAAATGGGTAAAGGGGGTCAGAGGGTACAAACTTCCAGTTATAAAATAAATAAGTCTTGGGATATTATGTACAGTATGGTGATTATAGTTAATAATGCTGAATTGCAGGGCTGCCTTGGTGGCTCAGTCAGTTGAGCGTCTAACTCTTGATTTCGGTTTAGGTTGTGATCTCAGGGTCCTGGGATTGAGCCCTGCATCAGGTTCTGTGCTCAGCAGGGAGTCTGCTTGAGTGTCTCTCTCTCTCTCCCCCCCTCAGCCCCTCCTCCTGCTCCCCCTAAATAAATGAATGGATGAATGAATGAATGAATCTTTTAAAAAATATTGCTGTATTGCATATTTGAAAGTTGCTAAGAGAGTACATCTTAAAAGTTGTTGTTATAAGAAAAAAATGTGTAACTTTGTATGGTGACAGATGTTAACCAGACTTGTGGTAATCATTTCCCAATATATACAAATATTGAATCATTAAGGTGTATACCTGAAACTAATGTAATATATGTCAAATTGTACTTCAATTAAAAAAGTAAAATAATAAAAAGTTCTAAAAAAAGAAAATTTATGATACCTGAGCCCTACCCCTGGATATTCTTATTTATTGGGTCTGCTGAGAGTCTCTGGACTAGATCCCATTTCTGGAATCTCTCAATTCCTTTCTTCTCACTTACTTCTACTCTCTAACCATTTCTCACCTTCCCTCCAAAGCTCTCCCTGTTTTCTCAGTGAGGAGAGCTGGGTTATGCTGCAGGACCAACTCCCAAGTCTCAGCAGCTTAAAAGAACAAAGGTTGATTTCTTCCAGTACTACATGTCGTCCCTCATTAGTGCAGGGGCTCCAGTCCCTGGCATCTTCACTCCAGGATCCAGATTGGCAGCTGTTCATCTCTCTGGAATGTATCTGGTTGTGGTGCTAGAGGAAGAGGGCACAAGGACAGCAAACACTGGCAATTCAGTGCTCTAGACCAGAAGTAACATAGGTCACATTTGCTTAAGACATTTTGGTCAAAACTGGCCACCTAGCTACACCTAACTTCAAGGAGAGCATATATGCAAGCCTCCCTTGTGCCAGAAGAGAAAAGCAAAATATTTGTAAGCAGCTCCAGCGTCTACACATTTGGCAACATTTGCCATCCTTTCCTTACCTTTCCCGACTTCCCACGGTACCCATCTGTACCACAGAGAGACTGATCATTTCACTACATGTTATTTTGAGCTTTAGATCTGGAAGACACCTTAGAAATCATGTGGTTTAACTTCCTTGAAGACTTTGCTTCGTAAAACTAAGGTGGATTCCGATGTTTATTTTTAAACACAGTGATCAAAGCAAATGTTTTCAACTTATTTTTTCTTTTCATTGAAGGACAAAATAACTTGTAATGGAGAGCTACTGGAAGGAAATGCATTTCTGCATCTAGCTGCTGTTGAGTGCCTTCCTTATTTGCGGGGGGGGGGGGGTATGTTTCATGCACATTTGCAGAATGGTTACTTGTTCCCTGTTGGTCTTGTGCCTCTTTGCACTTTAGTGATATTAACAGTTAGGAAGGAAATAAGACTTTTGGAGAAAGCTACATAATCTTGGTCATTCCAAAGTTTTATTGAATACATTTTTACTATGAAATAGCCTCAAGAGATAGGCAGACTAATAAACTAGACATGATAATCATATCAGGTATGTACAGAAATTATGCTTATTCCCCAGTGAAATAAGACTTCTCAGGCCTCAGTGGAGACAGATGAATTTATCTGTCTGTAGCATCAGGGTGGGTCATAGCCTGGGTGGCAAACTATGTAAATATTAATGGAGATTCCAAACTCCTTTGTGTCTATAGTAATTTCACTGTTGTTTTAGCAGCTGAAGGTCAAGGCAAAATAAAATAAAATAAAATAAAAGATAGAGAGAGAATGGTGTGGGTGGGTCTTGGATGTTTTCTACTGTAAGGAAAATCCTGTTTATTATTTTTTAAAATTCTTTTTGTCTCTTTAGAGTCTGTAGCCATCTTAAAACCTCTACATGATGCTAGAGCACACTTTACTCTGGAAATCCACTGATACTTTTGCCATAAGGTTATTTGACCTCTTTCTTTCTAATTTCACAGTGTCAGTGTTTGAGCTGACTAATTTCAAACAGATTTGCCTCCCAAGAACCCTTTTCTTTGTGGAGCAAACCATGAAGAAACACTTGACTAGTGGGTGAAATGACGAATACCCTCAACCTCACAAACTATTAGGAATCAATTTCTCAAGCATCATATCTAATTATTCTCCTTCCCCCCCCATTTCAATCCAGGAATCCCAAGGTTAAGGAAAAGCAGCTGAAAAAACAGTATTCTTGGTTGATATTCATGTACTGAACATTTTTTTTTTGTTTTATGTAACTGTAGAATGGGAAGGGGAGAGAACTTCCAAAATCTGTCCCTTTAATTGCCAAAAAAGACACAGAACATGCAGAGAAAGGAAAAACAAAATTGTGCTATTTTGTAGAGATAATAGTGTTGCTAGGAATATTAGAAGTCCTATTGTCTAATGGTTCTCAAAATGTGGTCCTTATGGTGGCACCAGGCATTCTGAGTTGGGAGGAACCTAAGAAGGAATGGGTGGGAGTCCAGCTGGTGTGGATGCCCAGGAGGGAAAAGCTGTTTAACTAGGTTGCTGTGAAAAGGCAGAGTATGTATGGGTAACACTGGAATGCATTTTATGTGTGGAGGTGTAGAAGTAGCAGGATGACAGTAAGTGGAAGGCATTTGAGATGAGAAGGCAGAAAGAGGAATTTGCATTGCTGAAGGGGGTAGGTGGTCTTTGTATCATTACAACTGGTCCAAACTTTGTAGAACAAATAGTTTTCACCCAGTGTAGGTGACACAGGTAACACCCTGTGTCTGGGTGTTAAGTCATTCAAGACAGTTGTCCAAGATAATTTAAGATCAGGATAGGTTCCACATACATACTTTATAGCAAGTTTAGCATTTGAGCTCCTTTTCAGTCAAAATTTTTACATAAAATAGTAGTTATATTCATCAGGTAACTCTTGCTGAAGTCCAAGACCACTTTTGTTGTTAGGTGCTCTGGAGATAGAGAACAACTGATGGTGTAGCAAAGACTTGTTTTTGTTCCAAGTGACAGAAGCCCAACTCCAACTAGCTTACCAAGGAGGTGATTTATTGGCAAATGTAACCAAACTATGGGAAGGGCAGGAGTATGGTTGGTCCTTTTAGTTCCATATAAAAGACATCCAAGGGCAGAGCTATGATTGACCCAGTTTGAGCCACATGTGTTCGAGTCAGGAAGGAATGGATATTGTGATTGGCAGCCCCAATGCAACCTTATGTTAGAGTCAGGCAGAAGCTCCTCTCTTCAAAAGAGGGATATATGTTGTTACTGTCCATCCAGCTGATGAAAATCTTCCTTTTTTGATCTCACAAAGTTATCTGTTGGACTTTGGTGTTCTAGAATATTTATTTTAAGAATTAAATTGGAATAGATAATCTGATTAGAAGCTCCTTGAGGGTAGAGATTATGTTTTATAAGACTTTTGTATCCCCTGTTCTTGCTTAGGAGAGTTTTGAAAATGTGCTTTTGATTTGGTTTGATTACTTGTGATAATAAATGGATTCATAATATAATAATTAAGGGTGATATTGGGTTACTTATAGGAAACCTTATGAGTTGGGTCTTCTCTAGCAGATTTAGTTTCATAAGTTTGCTCAGTATAAGAAAATATTAAAAAGGCATTGGGTAAAGTTGTGAGTGGGCTGTGTGGTTAGGGGAAAGTTAGGTTGGGTTGTAGTTTTATTTCTGTGTTAGGATTTATTTAAAGTTTTGTTTGTTTTGTTTTTATTTACTTGAAGTGGGGCTTTTAAAAAAATTCTCTTAGGAAAACATTAAGAATCTTAGATTTGGAATAACAGATTTTTCTACATGATATACCTCACTTGAGATTTTCAAAGTAATTTTTAAAAGTGCCTTTTATAATTTTTCATACCACATTGTAGGAATGGCCAGGGTCATTAACAACACTATTAACCATGCTTTATTCCTCCTCACCACCATAAATTGAAGTTGAATGTTGGTTGAAGCAAAGCTAGATGGAATCATCCTGTCAGGAGCACTGATTTATAGTCCTGCTATTCACATTTCTTAACACACTGCTGCCTTCCCTCTTGTTGGCTCAAACAACTTTGAAGTACATAGGGAACAAACTAATATGGTAGCTCCCATACCTAACTAATTCTTTCTAGAGTATCTCCACTGGAAGTATTTAAGAACAGTATTTATTTTCCCAGTATGATTAATGTAAACATTTGTCCTGTTCACAAGTAGCATATTTTCATGTCTAATTCTGGGGGGGTGGAGTGGGGTGGGGAGGAGAAACCTTCTCTGCCTGTCTAGACAGAGCCTTGTTAGTATATGTCTGATCATACGTGTGCTCATGGCGGTAATATGAATCAGTGGGAAGTGAGCCAAGGAAAGACAACCCTATCTACCAATTAAATTTACTGAGCTTACAGGGTGGTTTATAAAGTCAACATGCTGGGCAAGGTTTACATCTGACCAGGGAAACTGTTGTTTTCTGATCCCTGGTTGGCCGTTATCCACCCCAAACACAAGACAGATGTTGGCTTTACTAGGGTCAGGGTTATCACAGAGTGGGATGAATAATCATTGGCTCTGGGGTTTGCTACTTTTCCTTTGCTGATGAATAAGAGCAAATAAAATAATTTCTGAATGCCTTGGGGGTGGGGTGGGGTGGGTTAGTTTTGCAAAGCTGGATAGGGCCACCGAAAACCAACATCACAGAGATGAACCTTCTGTGTCTCAGATGTTTCTTAGTTCATTTTGTTTGATCTGAGGATGACTGATTCTGCTGTCTCAAAGGGCAAAGGTTAACGTCTTCTCATAAAGATAACAATGATAAACATAAACAAGGTATTCACTCTGATATATTGGTTTCTTATCCAGGGATCAAGGCAAAAATGTGGGAGAACTAAAAACACAGAATTTGAAGTAGCATCAAAGTAATTTGTTGGTTTTTGAAGTAGGACATTTTTTTATTAATATGTTTTCTTCAAATAGAATTGAGGTATATAATAGTGTGAAACTGAAGGAAAACGATGAAACTGGGAGATATTTTCTATGTTTGATATGGTGTCAAGTGTGTAAAGCCTGTACCTGTGATTCCTTCCCATTTGTGTTTTTCCTTTGGGATGGTGTAGTTTCCATCAGGTGTTAAGAAAACTAGTCATGCACCATTGGCTTCCCAGGAAGAGAGCCAGACCTGAGAGAATCCTGTCTGTGGAAAGGCCGACTTGTGGGGGGTGGGGTAGAGTGATGAGCCCCAGTGCTGGAGCTTTAGGATACATGTTGGGGACCGCCAGAGATGTCATCTAACACTGGGCAGTAAGGGAGAAGGCTGAGAGTTGGTAAAACTTTTCGTGCCCTTCTGGAGGGACTAATACACACAGCCTTTCTAAAGGCTGGAAAGATACAGCCAGGTCGACATAATTTATTCTGGGAATTGCATGCTGAATTGTATTCCAGATACCAGGTTATATTTGGTGGTTGAGTAGAAAATAGTATACCATTTGTCTATTTAAGGCTAAAAATCTCCAACGTTGCCTTTTAAGCTTACAATTGCCCATGGAAATAAACAGATATTTCCCTCCTTATTCAAACTGCTTTTCTCATCTGCTCATTCTGGAATGCTCTTATAAAAGTTATCTGCCTCTCTGACCACATTTATCTTTCAAATTCTTTTCTCATTCAGTGGTAGCTCTCTCGTCACCTCATCCATGCTATGCTCCAGGCTTCGACTCACTTTGGCTTCATCTTGGGCTGCTGCACCAGGTCTCATTCCTGTCCTCCTGGGTCTGAGTTTGTGGTCACCCCCAAGCCAGCCTCCTTCCCTGAACTCCTTCAGTCTCCCTGATGGCTTCCTCAAAGCTCCTGTGGTCCACCAAGCTGAGCACAGACCCCCTTCTCTTGGAAGATCCCTTTGCTCCCACACACCCAGTGTTACTAAATTGAGGGCTCTTAACCTCTGACCTTTTCCAGCTGGAGCCTTTCAACCTAACTGATGCTGTCTAAAGGTGCTTGCATGCCTATTGGGTGTTTTCTTATTATCTCCTCCGTTTATCAGTCATGATGTTTTGGGGTCATTTTGGTTAGTTTTTCGTGCTTCTTCTCAGCCTACATAGTGACTTCAGCATTAACATATTTATGAGATGCTGCCTGCAGCAGATCTGAGGACCCAACACAGTAACTTTCCTTCTGTAGATTGTTCTTCTCACCCCAGGGCAGTGAGGATGAGCCCATCTGTTTGCATTAAGAATATTGGTTATGTTCTGGTGAAGCTATTTGGGAAATCATCATTTCAGGCAAGGCTCTGCCCTCCATATCCTCTTTCAACAAAGTGATTAAAACACTAGATATGACAGTAAAATGATGAGTCGTCAGGTTCACAGAGATGTCAGGCAGAAGAGATGGATTATGGAACCCCAAGACATAGATTTTCCTTCTTTCTTTCTTCCTTCCTTTTCTTTCTTTCTTTCTTTCTTTCTTTCTTTCTTTCTTTCTTTCTTTCTTTCTTTCTTTCTTTCTTTCTTTCTTTCTTTCTTTCTTTCTTTCTTTCCTTCCTTC
>NW_027397065.1:1342984-1386274 GCF_003265705.2 Callorhinus ursinus
CTTTCTTTCTTTCTTTCTTTCTTTCTTTCTTTCTTTCTTTCTTCTTCCTTGATTCTGTGGCATCACTGCTATCTTGTGGAAAAATTTCATGCAGGAAGTTGTTTGGCTGTGAGTCAGTTTCTTTGCTCGAGAACATTGTCTGGGGCAGTAACAGAGCTATTATTTTTCCTTCTGCCTCCCTTGTTATTATCTTTTTTTCTCTCCAAAGGGAAATTTTGGCCAAACTCTCTGACCTATGGATTAGATTTTGGGTTTATAATCAGCTGAAGGAAGCTGTCTTGCCTGGGAGTGGAAGGCATAGGAGGGGAGGGGAGGGGGTGGATTTTGGTTGGGAAGCAGTGCCCCCCTGCTGCCCAGAGGGGCTGTAGGTAGCTGTTCACCTCTCAGTGTTGCAAGGTCAGGGGCCAACTTCAAATGCATGGGCAGTCTCTGTCTTGTTTCTGTGCTGCTTGATGCAGTAGTGAATATGGACTATATTTCAGAAAGCCTGTATTTCTATAGTATAATTGGACTACCTGTGTTTGTACAAAAAGAAAAAGAAAACAACAACAGGATATACTGCACTTTAATTTTAGCTCACAGTTTTTCTAATAGGAATCCCAAGTTCAGAAACTTCAGGGATCCTGTCTTCAGGGTCTGGTCTCTCACATTCTCCCTGTGGAGATAAGTCAGTGAGTCACATATACTCTGGAAAAAAAAAAAGAAGTGAAAATAAGATATTGTAAATCTCATAGAGTCCAGAGATTTCCCATACTGTGTGCTTCTGCTTGCCCTTCATTTATACTCGACTTGTTTGAAATGACCCTGCTGTTAACCTTCCAAATCAAATTTTCTTTCAGATTTTTTTTTCTTACATGATGCCATCATTCTTCTAGGATTCACTGAGGAACCTAATACTTCGATGAAAATGATACTTCGATGAAAATGATACTTCTATAAGAAAAATACCTGTGTCACATGATGAAAACTACATAACATACACTTTTTCTTTCTGGCTGCTGTTGAAAGTTTCCTTTGGGGTCTAGTGGTATCCTATCCTTAGGGTAGGTTTTCTAGTACATTAATTCTCTACAAAACTATCTCCCTACTATGTGACTTCTTTTTCTGTCTTTGTATTAATAATCCATTTGCATATTTATATTTTATTATAACATAGTTCAAATAATTTTTAAAAGGATTTCTAACTTACACAATATGATAGGATGTTATAAAAGAAAGATAGTTAAGACAAAGTAGAAATACATTTGTAAGATAGAAGTACAATTCTGGAAAATAAATAAACAAGAATAAGTAGCTTGTTTTTGATAAGGTGACATGACTCCTGAGTATCCTGAAAGTATGTAGCAACATACTTGTATCTTGATTTTGTAGTGCAGTTTTGTTCCTCTGTATGGAATCTTTCTGCTGGAATGAATTCAGATTAGCTTTAAAATTATTTCCACAAAAATTTATAGGAATATATTGAGAAAAGATTTCTCTATTATTTATTTTACAAACAAACTTTAATTGTATAATAGCCTACTGATTTGAGGTTGATAATAATTTATATATATCTGGAATGAATTATGGCAAATATGCAAAGCACATATATAGTATAAACATGATATATAATTTAACCTATTTTATTTTATTTTATTTTTTAAAATATTTTATTTATTTATTTGACAGAGAGAGACCTAGCGAGAGCAGGAACACAAGCAGGGGGAGTGGGAGAGGGAGAAGCAGGCTTCCAGCTGAGCAGGGAGCCCGATGCGGGGCTTGATCCCAGGACCCTGGGATCATGACCTGAGCCGAAGGCAGACGCTTAACGACTGAGCCACCCAGGCGCCCCTAACCTATTTTAAAAAGACATTTTTTTTGAAAGATTTTATTTATTTGAGAAAGAGTGAGAGCATGAGGGGGAGTGGTGGGGGGAGGGAGAGAGGGAGAGGGAGAAGCAGGCTCCCTGCTGAGCAGGGAGCCCAGACAGGGGCTTGATCCCAGGACCCTAGGATCATGACCTGAGCCAAAGGCAGACACTTAATTGACTGAGGCACCCCTAAAAGACTTATTTTAAATATATTAAAATAATCAATTAGCAAGTATATTTATGTAATGTTCTTCATTAATATAGTTTATGCTAATAATTATAGTTGAAAATACTAAATCATAATTTAAAATAATGTAATTAACATTGTTGGATATATTAGAATGATATTACTCTGATTAATTTGAATGATAAAAACTTCAATAAATCATATATTTCCTAAGTCCTGTCATGTACGAAGTACGGTGGCAAATAAAAAGAAACATTATTTTGCTAGGGAAGGTATTTAATAATTATTAAATTTAAGTAACAGGAAAAAAAAATTACAGTTGATGGGAACATAGCCAAATGAGATCAGCAGATGGAAAGAGCATTGTGGGTTGAATGGTACCAAATGGGTTTATAGGGAAACACTTGAACCTATTGATAAAGATCATAAATGTGGTAGACAGGATGGACACAAGCATGCTGACCAGCTTGGTAGTCTGTGAATAGAATCAAGATTCCTGTAGGAGGAGAACAGGAGAAGGTAAGTTGGAGATACATTGTGGAGAACTTGGAATGTAAAGGTAATAAATTTGAGCAGTGAAAAGTTATTGAGGGTTACAGTGGTCATTTCTCACCAGGTTTATCTACCTCCACTCAAAGTACATTCATTGAGCATTGGCTCTTCATAAGGATACTGTGCTAAGTGTTTTAAGAAAGTAAAAAAATTAACAATTATGACTTCTGCCCTCAAGCAGCTTATAGTCTGTTATACAGGAGAAAATACATGTACATAAATGGCTCTTGACTAAGTCAGAATATGACAGGTGTTATAAGTAAGAGAAGTGTGTACCAAGTATGAAGATAAAACAGGGGAAGAGAAATTACTTCCGGCTGGGAGGATTAAGGAATATTTCAGGAGAGGGTAGGCATTTCAGTTGGTCCTTGCAAGATGGAGGAAATTTTGACAACACCTTCCCTCCATGAGGGGAACATGCTTTCTAAGTAGGAAAACCAAGGGCACAGGAGTAGGAAATCGCAGTACAAATTAAGGCCTAGAAAGTAGTTTAGCTTGGATATAATCCAACGAGCATCAGGAGTGAGAGGTAAGGGCAGAAATGTGGAATGAGGCCTGGACACGTAAGAGCTTTAATGCCAAGCCGAGAAGCTTGCACTTTATTCTTTCCAGGGATTCCCTATGTTGCTTGTTTTTTTTTTTTTTTCATACTTTCATACTATTTACTTATGCCGAACTTCATTAATAGCCTCTTTTATTTCTTAACCAGGAATGGTTGGGGAGAGGGTGGAGCTTAAAAAAGACCTCTCCTGAAGTTCTCAGAAGTACTTCCAGGGGTTCATGTCCTGGTGGTTGATACATATGGTGAATGATAAAAACCATACCCTGGGGGAATTACTAGGAAAGGTGAACAGTGGGTGGGATGAATCAGAAAGAGGAAGTTATAGGAGAGAAGAACACTTGGGAGCTGTCATTGTGGTGTGGGTGGGTTTATGAGGGTCAGAACTACTAAGTTCTTTTCTCCCCCTAGCTTGACATAAAATTGACATATAGCTTTGTGTAATTTTAAGATGATTTGATATATGTATATATTACAAAATGATTTTTACAATAAGGTTAGTTAACACATCCACACCTCGCATAGTTTGTACGAAGTTTGTAATTAGCCTCTTATCAATCTACACTTTCTGCATGAGCGATGGGAATGTTAAACAGGAGACAGGTTTTAGACTTCTTGCCAGGTTATAATGATAGTATTCAACAGCTGACTAGATGTCAGGATCAAAGTTAAGGAGGAAGTAAGGATAATTTCATGATTTAAGTCTTTGTTAACTAAAGGATAATATCTTTCTTAAAAAGAAGCAAAACATGGAGAAAACAGAATAGGAAGAGTTATTCTGGTTGCCTGCAATCTAGTGTACCTGGGTCCAGGATTTCAAGAGGGCAAGTCAAGCATATTTATTTACCTGCCCTCCTTCTGTAATTCCATTGAGATCACAGCAAAGTGGTTGGGCTAGAAATTCATAACAACCAGGAGAGAGTTAGAGGTCATAAGAGGATGAGAGTTTAACAAATTTCTGGAAGATAGAACACAGAGAACTGAAGGAGACAGTATGGAGGAAGTAGCTGACTGGTGGGCATATGGGAGATGAAAAAGATGTTTGGGCCCCAGCTGGCAATCATGGACTGCAGAAAACTGAAGTGATGGTTTGAAGGTTGGTCAATGTAATGCAGAAGGTGTATCCTCCCCTCCTCCATATGTACAGCAGCTTGGAGGCCTGAGGGCTGCAGAGCAGCTAGACCTGCTGGTGGATCTTCTCTGGCTGAAAGCAGTCCAAGTACCCCAATACATTTCCCCCCCGCCCCCATATATTTGATGATGTAAAAGGGTTTGGCAAGCAGTGCTCTGCAGAACTTAAATGGTCTGGAGAAAACAGACTTCTACCACTGTCCTCACTCTAGTTCCTTCCTGTCCACTCAACACTTAAAGACCCCCCAGCCCATGATTACATAGTTTGTGGTCATTCTTCCCACTCAGGGGAAGACATACCTAAAAATAGTACAGAGGCAACCTCAATCAGTTATGTAGAATAATAAACCCAGACCTTTGTTAAATGTGAATGGACATCCAAGATACCAGATAGTAGAAGAAACATAGTGGTTTTGAAAAAAAAAATCAAGATAAGCAAATATTAATAAAAATATGTGTTAAATACATATAAAATATATAACAATATATATTGGCCCTGGAGAAGTAGAGGTAATTTGGGGAACAAAAGAGAACTTTTTTTTTAAATCAAAGTCTAGTGGACATACAATATTGTATTAGTTTCAGGTGTACAAGATAGTGATTCAACATTTATGTACATTACAAAGTGATCATCATAATAGACTTAGCTACCATCTGTCCCCATACCTGGCATACATAGTTATTGCAGTATTAACCACACTCCCTATGCTGTACATTGCATTCCTGTGTCTTATTTATTTTATAACTGAAAGTTTATACCTTTAAATCTCCTTCCCCTATTTTGCCCATCCCCCGGCCCCTAGAAGAGAACTTAAAAAATTTTTTTTTCTATCAATATTGGTGAACTTTGAGAAGATATTACATCCATAAAACAAAGGCAGGATCCCTTGAAAAGAGAATAAGGAAAATGAGAAATGAATCTTACAGATTCCAAATGACTGCTGAAAGGTAAAACTCCAAGACCATCAAGCAAAAATAGAGTCACCAAAGTATGACAGACAGGATATGATAAATCTAGAAGATCTAAAATCAGATTAGTAGGAATCCCAGAAATGGAAAGCAGAGGAAAGAGAGAGGAAGAAATGAACAAAGGAATAAAAGAAAAATTCCCAGAGCTGATCATCGATGAAGAGAATTCATCAAGTGCTTCAAAAGATGACTAAAAATACCCACATAGGCATGTTCTTATGAAATTTCAGAACATTTGGGATACTGATAATATCTTAAGAAGTTTTGCAAAAGAAAAACCTCACCTAAAAAGGATGGAGAATCAGACTGGTATTAAGGCATCTGCTCAGTCACATGGGGTGTTTGAATACAACAGAGCAATGCTTTCAAAATTCTGAGGAAAAGTTATTTTGACAAAGTTTCATAGCCAATCTATGAATCAAGTATTCGGGTAGAATAAAGACATACTCAGATATAGAAGAATTCAGAAAATTTGCCCACCATGTATATCCTTTTGGAAGACATTTCTGTGATAGCAAAATGAGGGAGAGAGCTGAGAAAGAAGACATGTTACCTCAACCCGACGTTCAGTGTAGGAGAGCCCAGGATGAGGCCTCCAGGCCATACGTTGTCTAGATCTATTGAAGAAGTATCTCTTGGGAAAAGTAGATTTTGTTATATGGTTGAGGGTAAATTTCAGGATTTGGTAGAAGCATATATGTCTTCTATTTACAAGGAGAAAACAAGACAATTAAACATCTCCTCTCTGTCCTCCCAACCAAATCAAACAAAAAATACAAGAAAGTCATGTTCCAAATATGAAGCAAAAAGAAACGTAACAGGATTTGGACAATGAAGGCCACATCATAAAAGGATCCATTTGAGGGTGAGGCAGGAGTGCTGACTTTGGAGTCACCCAACGTAGTGACATAGGACTTGTTGAGAAGTAAAGATAAGCTAGTGTATTTCTTGGCTTTGCAGTAAATAATATTTAGGTAGTTACAATGACTTAAGTACTCTTTATAGGTTTTTAATTTTTAGAATCTTTACCCAAAACATTAAAGACAAGTATGGTTGTACAGAATATAAATTGTGAAAGTGAAGGTTTAGGTAACAGGATTTAGAAGAGAGAAAGAGGAGGGAGAAGTAAGGAAAGAGTAAGGGGCTAATATCTTCATCATTTGACCCAGTGAGAAGTCACTAGATCATTTCAGAAGTTGGCAGAATAAGAAACAGGTTTAAAAATCTTTAAAATTTTCAAATGTGACCGGTAGAATAATTAATAATGATCATAACAACAGCAATAGCATGTAGGGAAGATGGGAGAGGGATGAAAGAAGTGAGCTAAGTGCTCATTTTCATAAGCTTATCTTTGATAAGTTAAAAAAAGAAAGAGGTAAACAACAGAGGAAATCAGAATGGGAAGGAGTGTTTACCTCTGGGGGACAGATGGTGTGGGAAATTTATTTTAGTTAAAATAAATGCATTTTAGTAAAAATAAACACCTGAAAACCCAAAGAAAGAAAGGCATATCCAATGGTAGCTAGGTCTGAAAAATTTCTTATGGAAAAAAAAAATAGGTGCATTTATTTACGTGTCTGAAATCAGCTTGGTTAGTTGGCAAAGGAAGAAACAGGAAGTAGACAAAAAGTTTAGTAAATAAAATCCAGAGGTAAAGTTCAAGAGTCAGAAAATCGAGTTAGTGTATGAAAGCTAAATTTCAAGGGAAGGGCATTTTCAGGTAGTTTCCTGCTTTAGGACGTTATTAAATTTTGTGGCAGTTTCTTAAGGATGTGGTAACTCCTGATTTAAAGACTTTAATTTTGTTTTCTTTTCCTGATTATAAAAGTAATAGATGTTCTTGTAGAAAATTAGAAAATATTGAAAAATATAGAGAAACTCCAACCTAATTAGTATGTGGCACCTTACCACCCCACTATTTTTTTTTAAGATTTTATTTATTTTACAGAGAGAGAGAGAGCAAGAGAGAGAGAGAGAGCAGGGGGAGGAGCAGAAAGAGAGGGAGAGAATCCCAAACGGAGTCCACCCTGAGCATGGAGCCCAACTTGGGTCCAGTCCCACGACCCTGAGATCATGACCTGAGCTGAAACCAAGAGTCAGATGCTCAACTGACTGAGCCACCCAGGTACTCCACCACCCCAGTATTTTCACTTCATTCCTTGAGGTACCAATAAAACTCCCATCTCCACCCCTACCACCAGGTAAAAATCACTTACTAGCAGCTGGATAAAAATCAGTAGTCAAGAGGTAGAAAGCAGCTTAGCTTAGCTTGCTGATTATATTCCTGAGCCACTATCCAAACTTCCTGGATGTGGAAAACACCTCCTCTCTTCCCACCTTGGCTACTCTGGCTGTAGGTGCTACTCTCCCAGCGGTGGCAGAGAGCAAGCAGGGTGTGAGAATGAAACATCCTAAAAATTTAGTGTGTGTAAGACTCATCAGAGGTATTCAAAAAGTGCTGATTTCCGTAGCTTCAATTGGTCAGAGTGGAGGCTAGAAATCTGAATTTTTAATCAAGGACTCTTAAGAACTTGATACTTGATTCTTGATTGTAGCTCATGGGCCAGCAACATAGACAGCCCTGGGAGCTTTATTAGAAATGAAGACTCTTGGGTTCACCTCAGACCTCCTGAGTCTGAATATACGTAGAAATAAGAGCTGCAGGTGATTCAAGAAGCACTGGGCTGGATGATCTTATCATTGTTGTGGGGGACCATTTTTTTTTGGGTGAAACACCATCTCACTACTCTTAATGAAAAGCAATCCACTCAGAACCAGAGGCAGAACCACCATCTCTTTTCTTTTCTTCCTCTTTGGGGCTTTAATCCTTTCACTGACATTCAGGAGGGTGCTCACCACTTGTTCAAGTTTAATTTGAGTCAGAGTCAAAGGAAGGAAGTCTTGCAGGATGGTGGGTAAGCTGAGACAAGTGAAGGTGGATCTTCACAGAGAGAGCCTCTGGCTGGGACCTGAGGGGTCCTTTCCAGCTGGGTCCTCCCTTGTTCACTGCCGAGGAACATATTAGATACTGGTCGCAGTCAGCAAGATCTGTGGTATTTCTGTGTTGCATGCAGCAAGTAAACTGATTAGGTAAATTAGCACTTATTCTTAAGTCTCAGCCCCAGGAGACGACAAGCTGGAAACAAACACCATTCAGGTTCACAGCTGAGGGATTTTTGGTAGCTGATGTGCCTTAAGACATCAGAGGCTTGACATCTAGGACACACTGATTTTATGGGATAGGTTCATTCAGGCCAGAAGATGTTTAAGTGGGACTCACATTTTTGAAACTCTACAATAGAAACCCTTTGATCTAGTTTTTTGGGGGGGGAGGGGCGGTGAAAATTTAAAATTGTGTTTTCTTTACATTATTTTACTTCCTTTGAAATTTTATTGAAAACAGTCTGGGGTGTGTGAGTCAATGTTGTATTTTATTCACTGTTGTCTTGTCTCTTGCCTCTGGGCAAGAGTATATGGGGTTCATCCTGCCCAACAATATGAGATATCTCCTTATTCTGAAAGCATTCTTCCTCAGAATGGACTGTAGACATTATTGTAACATGTGATGATTCGGTTGCTTAGCACACAGTTCATTCGCTGGCCACTCTGGATCTGGGTGCTTTGTGCTTGTTTTGGGTTGGAGCCAAGTCTGAGCCACGTCCGTCTGCACGGGCTGGCCGGCTGTGCTCCGACTCCGGTCAGCCCTGGCTGTTATTCTCCTAGTCATCTTTTATCTTCCTGGGTAATCTTGGGCTTAATTTTGTTCCTGCCTTTAATACTCCCATCTGGCTTCTTTCTTTCTGTCTCTCTTTTTAAACATCTGTCTGAAACTTACATAGTCATCCTCATGACCAGTTGGTTTTTGAGAGTAATGCTTCTCTCCTTGTGTGGAGCTGGAGTCTGTGATACAACTCCTTATATAGAACACAGAAGAAATCAACTATGAGTTTATGTAACTCTTTAGATGCTGCGAGAATGTTCAGGTCATTTTCTTTGGTCTTTGTGGTTTGTACCTGTTCAAAGTAGTTACTTGGGGAACAGAGAGTTTGTCATTGGGACGCTACCTCCTCAAAAAAATCTCGTGTCTCCAAAGAGAATATCGCCGTGTAGGCACTTTGTTCAAACTAATACAGATAAAAGTAAGGTGTATTATATAAATCAACTGTTAGATTACTTTTCTGGAGAAAGTTTCTCTGTTTTTGCACCTATGCTTTTGTTTGTAAGCATCTCCTCTTTTTTTTTTTTATCATTCATCTTGATACATTTGCTGAGAGATTAAGAGATCACAATTACAGGTAACAGGGTTTGCCTTTTTACTTGGTTTTAGTATCAGTGACTAAAATTGATCAACTTTAGTACTTGCTTTAAAACATAATGGCAAATAATGGGGGCACTTGGAACTTTCTGATGTGATGAACATGTACTTCATGTTGCTTGTGTTGATCGTTACTGAACTATATGCATTTGTCAAAACTCATCAGATTGTACACTTAAAAACTGGCGAATTTTATTGTATACAAATACCTCAGTAAAAGTGATTAAAAAGAATTACAGTGCTAAGTAAAAATTACTCACATCTGAGATTTTCATACAACACATTAGCATTGTTATCTTTTAGACCATCCAAAATTAACTTCTTCCTTTTTTTCCTTAGGTATTGTCTTAGTTTAGGTTGCTAAAACAGAATACCGTAGGCTGGGTGGCTTATAAAAAAGACAGAAATTGGTACCAAGAAGCTGGAGTGCTGCTATAACAAATACTAAAAATGTGCAAGTGGCTTTGGAGCTGGGTGCTGGGTGGAGTTTGAGGTACATGCTGGAAAGTTCACATGGACACAGATGGACCTTTAAAAGAGATTCTATGGAGGATTCCAGAAGAAAAGGGGGGAGCTGTAGAGAAGGCCTCAATCTTCTTAGAGAATCCCTTAGTAATCCTGAACAGTATGGTGGTGGGAATATGGATGGTAAAGGCTCTTCTGCTGAGGTCTCAGACAGAAGCAAGGAACATGTTAGTAGGCAGTGGAGGAAAGGCCGTCCTTATTATCGAGTGGCAAAGAATTTGGCTGAATTGTATTCATCTTCTGGTGTTTTGTGGAAGGTAGAACTTGCAAATGAGGAAGCTGGATATTTAGTGGAAGAAATTTCTAAGCTTCTCCTGACTGCTTTTAGTAAAATTCTAGAAAGAGAGAAATGACTTAAAGATGGAAAAATTAAGCAAAAAGAAAACAGAATGTAAAGATTTGAAAAATTACAGCCTATCCATTTTGCAAAAATTGAGAACACTAAGGATGTGACCAAGTGACCATTTGATAAGGAGATTAGTATGGATCAGCCATCGCAACAGAAGCCAGGAGATACTCTCTGAGATAATGCACAATGACCCTGAAGTCATTCAGATAATCAGAGCTGCCACTACCATCACAGGCCCACAGTGCAAGGATCAGGGATTGGGGCTGGGGCTGGGGCTGGTTGAGTTGGGCAGAGTAGTTTCAAAGCAGGGGCTTGCGTCACCTGCAGAACTCAGAGTGTGCTGAGATTTACCTGGAGGCAGTCTAAGCGGTGCCAAGGCTCTGCCCTACCACACACACTGTATCTGGGGTCAGGTCTGTGTCTGGCTCACAGGACAGTGGGCATGTCCTTCATGAGTGGGCACTTGGGGAGGGGTGGCTGATGCCCAATTCTGCATATTGACTGTTATTTATTAGTACTATTGAAGTTATGTATGAGATTATTTAAAATTTTGAAAAGTATCACATGGTTAGAAATATTTATTATTCCAAATTTTGCAGGTAGATAGAGGAAATCTCAACTTCTCTCCATCAATTCAGCATCAGAGAATTCATCTTAAAGGTAAAACTGATATGATAGATGATATTTGTATATCCTTAGTTTCTTATTGAGCTTGAATAATTCACAGACGTTTGATTGAAAACTTGCTCATGCTGGTGGTTGGAATCCAATTTGCAGTAAGTCACTTGTTCATTGCCAAGGTTAACGGTTTCTAAGCTACAGAGAGATGAGGAAAGTATTTGTAGTCAATAAATTACCATTCTCCCCTTTTTGAAAACATCATTCTAGGTTTCTACATTTCATTTATTAGCTCGGTGGGTGCTGCTCCCTGCTATTCTATAACTGGATTACTTTTTACTGTGGCCAACACCAAATATACTTAGTATAGAAAGTTTTTAGTGTTTTCTTTTTAAAATTGAAATTTGGAGTGCTGAGCACTTATTTACTGCCCAGAGTTAATGAGAAATAGAAAGCATAGTGGTTAAGCACATTTTTGGTCAGATCATATTTCAGTTTCTAGTTGTATAACACAGGGCATATGATTTAACATATATGAGCTCAGTTTGTTAATCTTTAAAGTGGAGGTAATACTTGCTACTTCTTAGGATTGTGGTAATAATTCAATAAGATAGGTGACATAAGGTGCTTAACATTGCACCTGCTATGCTGTAAGCACTCATAAAAGACTAGCTCCCGTTGTTGTTAACGATGACATTTGTTGTATTTTAGCCACCAGCATCCACGCTTTCCCTTTTGGTAGCTCTATCCCAATTTTCTTTTGGCAAAAACCCCTCTGCTATTGTGGGCAATCTTGTTGGCATCATAATTTAAGGGGTCAATGTCTGTCCTAAAATAGTTTAGATTTTCTCTTTTGGAAACTTGCTGCCTAAGAGGGAAGATGCAGGAACAGAGGCTGACCTAACCAGTGCCTGGGGCAGACTCATCCTTGTGGCAGCTTCGATGAGGTGGGAAAGCTCAGGAGGGGTTTTGGGCTCTACCCAGCATGAGCCTGGGTCTTCAGGCCTTTGCTTCTCTAAGCCACACCATATCTTTGCAATAAATTATCATTTGTTAAAGTTACTCAGAGTAGTGTTTTGTTTTTTACAACCAAAGAATGCAAAATAATATTAATTACATAAATATGATTAGGACTCATTTTTCAAGGCTAGAAAACTGTGCTGAGGTCTGAAATACATTATTTTTTGGATCTCCTATTATATTATTCTGCCTATTCTAGGGATCAGTGAGCAACAATTATTTAGAGGACTTCCCTTGTGGTAAGATCCTCACTGATCTTCACTACTGTACCACACTAGAAGACCCCAGGCTCTGTAAACATTTGCTGAATTAATGGAGAAATGTTCTCAGCCTATTTACATCATTTTGGGGTTACAATGGTGTTTTGATTCTTTTATGGGAAGTAGACCTTTATTATATACAGCTTCTTCTGAGTATAGAATTAGACATTATGCTAGTACTTTAAGAGTATTGTTCCACTAATCCTCACAGTGATTTCAAGAGGTGGTGTTTTTCATTTCCATTTTAGATTAGTAAACTGTCAGATAATTTAAGGAAATTGCCTAAGGTCACATACTTAGTAAGAGACAGAGCCAGGGTTTGACAGAGCCAGCTCTACCTGATTTCCAAAGGATGTATTTTTCAGTAGACTATAGAAACCTCTAAAATATCTCCTTTATTTCACGCTCTTTCATTTCCTGCTCTTTTCATTCACACAATTGTCTGGCATCCTACTTTTGTGCATTTCCTTTGTAATACAGGGAATGATGTTATGATTATCAAGGAATGAAACTGACACCTAAACAAGTATGTTCAAGCTAGCATGTCTACATGAGTGTTGTTCCTTTCAAAGTGTTGATCTTGGGAAGTTGTGCTTTCTGTTACTCAGCATATTGTCTACATGTCTGCGTCCTGTTCTCTTGAATGTCCTTAATGCAACAACTCTTTTTTCTTTGAGAAAGGATTTGATCTTTAAAATAGCCAAAGGCATTTGTAGGGCAATCCGGTTAAAAAGATGGACAATCATGTTGAGAGGGGCCATTTTTAGTGAAAAATGAGATAAGAGTGTAACTGTTGAGATTGGTACAGTTGTGGCTTTTTAACTGTTCTGAAGACTGCTCCCCAGGAGGGATCCCTACACTCTTTTGTTTCATCCAACAAATGTTAGGACCTGCGTCAATCACTGAATATATATAGTGACCCACAAGATAGACATGAGTCTAGTTCTCATGGAACTCGCAGCCTCGCAGTGAGCACAGGTATAACAAACTGGATTTTTAATACATTTGTGAGACATGCACTAGTGTGCAGGAAGAGTCCAGGCTGGGATGAGTGCCCTGTCTTCGGGAGAGTCAGGACATCTTTCCTGAGTAAATTGCCAAGTGGCGGGTGAAGAGAGCACGAGGCAGGGTTTTTCAACCTCTACACTACTGATTTTTGAAATAGATAGTTGTTTGGGGCTGTCCTTCGCATTAGGAGATGCGTAGGATCTCTACCAACTGGTTGCCCGTAGCATCCTCTCTAGCTGTGACAGCCATCATTGTCTCCAGGCATTGCTAGATGTTCACTGGGGGCAAAATCACCTGAGTGAGAGTCACTGGTGGAGGTGAAAGAGGAACATTGCGTTCCATGCGGCAGGAACGGTATATGCAAAGCCCCAGGATGGGAAGGAGGACAGGGGCATTCTGGGAGTACTGAAAGAATGGTGGTGGGCTACTGGGGAGATAGTCATCAGGGTAGAATGGTTTGTGGTCACCCATAATGAAGTCAGTCGCCCCTGACCTCGTCCTCTCCTCCTACTTATACCTCGTACTTAGCCCCTGTCCTCAACTCCCTCTCACTCCTTTCTTTCTTGCTCCTGTAGTCCTTCTCCCCCCCAGGCTTTTGTGGAAGCTACCGGTCTCTTTGTCCCCTAAGCCAGGTCAGTCACCTAATGCCAGGTCATTCTGAACTCATATACCGAACATCCAGGTAAATTCCGGCAGTCTCCTCCCTCAACTAGTTGGTGATCTTCTCATATTAAACTGAGCATGATTGGGTTAATTGCAATGAAAACAAAAGTGTCGTAATAACCTGCCAAACATTCCTTTAGTGAGGGGGAGGGATTTAAACAAGAGGTCAGGCAAGAAGCAGGGGCTGTCCTGTGCATTGCAGGGTGTTTATTTTAGCGGCGTCCTTGGTCTCTCCTCACTAGATGCCAATGGAACTAGGGTATTTACAAATTTTAACACAAGCAAAACAACTTTTTGTTGTTGTCGAGTGGGGAAAACAGCCACCTTTGCAAGACTTTGAGGTTATAGTAAGGGAAACAGAAGGAAACAGGCAGCATGGACATGGTGAACAGCATGTAAATTATAGGTTGGAGCTGATCCTCAGGGCACAAAGGAGCGGCCTCCGTAGCCAGAGCCTTCGGGCATTGCTTCTAGTGGCGTTGTCGCCAGCTGACCTGAGGGAGCAGTACAACTGTGGCCATTATCATGATGGTCCATGTTGTGAGAAATGTTAGAAAACAATGCTAGATGACCAAACTTGCTAGAATACTATAAAAAACAGTATAAATTGATCACGAACGAGTGGTCTCTTGGATTTGTAAAAGGTGTGCAATTCAGGACTATAATTTAGTAGCTCTTCTCAAGAGATACAGTTATTCATATTTTAAGTCCTGTCCATACAGATGACAGTTTAGTTGCTTGCTGTCACTGCCATAGCAGTGCTTTTGGCAAACTGCCTCTCAGGTGGCCCATTGCTCTTTGTCGTTGGGAACTATTCCAGCATTCTCTACTGAATGGCAGCATTCCTTTCAGTGGGAAAATCATCCACCATAGCTTTCTTTTTTTCCTATGGGAGTTGATTATAAGCCTCTACCGGTTCATTTTGTTCCTTTATGAGCCCCACAGGGTGTGAATGACCCTGTTTGAAGCCTGTCATCCTCACCAGACTGTAAGGTGGGAGCACTGCACCTGTTTTGTTCACATAGCATCCCTGCTGCTCAACAGGCATATACTAGGCTCCTTGTAAATATGTCTCGAGTTAAGACAGTCATTGATTTGGGAAAGTGGAGGAACCCAAGGGGAAAAGACCCCATAAAGAGGAAGCAGGGAGATGAGAGGAATTGGATTTTTTTTTTTTTTTTTTGTGGACATAGGATGGATCTTGGGCCCTTTTTACTTACCCCCTTAAAGGTTTAGTTGACTTTAGCTCATATCTGGGTTAGACAGAAGTTATTTGTGGTAAGAATTCAGTTATAGTTTATGGAAACTAAAAAATAACTTTGCTACTTAAAAATTTTCCTTAATTAGTTACTGAGGATACATTGTGAGAACATGAAGTTCATGGCCTGGCCTCTCATATCAATGTATTCATACCTAGTTGCACGTGAAACAGTTAAGGAAGGTTGGGTCACCTCAGAGTAAGATAAAGGAACTTTCTGTACTTCAGTTAGCCTGAGCTGGTAAGGAGCCTGAACTTCTTAGGGTGAAACTCGTCTCCCACCCCTCATGAGGTGGGGCTAGGGTTGGGGGACTGGCTGCTTCCTTGTCCTCTGCCTAACTCACCGTAGTCTCTTAACCGGTTTTCTTCTCTTCATGTATCATTGCCTTTTTACGCTCCATTACAAAACATGTCTGAGACAACAGAAAATCTGTGGGTAGCATTCTGTTTAGGGCCAGGCCAATACAAAAAAACAAGTTACCTTTAACAGTCGCAACTTCGCATTTTGTGGTTATCGAAGGTTAACTTAGAAGTCATGGTTGTGAAGGCAGAAGCTTTCCCACAGGAATGAATATAGGTTGTATTGAGGAGAATGTTTCTTTAAATAAAATCACAAGTCACTTGTGGTTAGTGAATCATTCCCAGTTAAGATTCATGAACAAAACCCTCTACGCTGAGTGTAGTTGGACAGGATTTCAATTTAATTCAACAACCACTTTTGAGTAAGATCTGCATTTCTGTCTGCTCTGTCCCATATATAAGAATTGCCCTCGAATACGTGGTGAGGTAGTGTGAGGTATATAAAAATTGTTTCTGACAAGCATTACTGTTTGGAAATTGAACCTACTTGACCTAAATAAGTTCAGTTATTTTCTGAGAGCTCAGTGAGGTTAGAATGAAATTTGTAATTTGAGTTGTATATAAAATAGAGAAACATAACTCAGAACATTTTGCCAATTCTTGCATCCATTCTGTACCTTAGATGATTATACTTTTTATTTCCCCCAAATAAGATTTTAAGCCATTTGTAGGGAGGCAACTGGGTTTAACAAGTGTTCCCAAGCATATATTGTAGTGTATAGACTCGGTAAATACTGACTGACTGAGGGGATGTGTGTATTCCCAAAGGTGCGTCCTCAGTGCTTGGTATTTTTCCGTGAGAAGCAAATCCAGTGTTGAAGCATAGTTCCTTTAGGTTGGGATGGTTTCCTGAAAAGTTTCAGCAAAATGACACTGATTCGCTGCCAGACTAATTGCTCTCCACCACCAACCTTGTTTCATGGGCAAACTGTGCCCCAGGGTGAAATAACATGCACACTGAGGCAAAATTTCCAACATGGGCTCCTAAACCTTCCCCCTTGAATCGGGAAAGTGACCTTTTGGCAAACAAATGTTCTTTCACCTTCACCGTTTAGAAGTTGTTAACACTGGGAGGGCTACATGATTGATGCAGGAGTTTTCCTCTCTTCTGTGGAATAGGTTTCTACTCTTTCCCCCTCAGAGCTGTGAGCTTTTTATATTGTTTTCCCTTGATAAGGTGGCTGGGCTACCCATAAATTTGTATTTTTTAATGACCTGGTGGCTGCTGAAAGAGTGTTATTCTGCTTTGCAGGCTTTTGGCTTTTCTTCTGCAACTTACACTGCTGGCTGAACCTTTTATGAACATGTCCTACTGTGGGTAATCTGCTTGAAAAAAAAATTAAAGCTGGATCTCTTGCTTATGGTTGAGCTTGGTTGTCACAGGCAAATGAAAATATCTTCAGATCTTTTAAAGTCACTTCTTTCAATAACCTTCAGTTTTCCAAGTGGAGGATGGAAAGGGTAGAGACCTCAGTACCAATTTTCTTTAGTAACTTTTGATTTGGGGGCATGAGGGTGGAGAGAGAGGATGGATATTTCCTCAAAGCCTACATTGCACATACCAACAAAGGGGGAGGTAGAGGTGCTCTAGGAGAGTGATCAGGAATGAAGACTCCAGGGTGAAGTATATGACCTTGGGCAAATTACTTACCCTGCTGGTACCTCAGTTCCCTTGCCTGTAAAATGGAAATAATAACAGTACTTACTTTTTAGGGTTGTTGTGAAGAGTACATGGGTTGATATACGGAGTGCTTAGGCCAGAGCGCCTGGTACTTTGTAGGTGTTAGCTGAATGTTAGCCATTATAGGTTTTCCAACAATTCTGCAATCCTAACAGCTTTAACATTGAACAATGGTAGTTTTGTTATTTTTAAACACACTTATTTGGTGTCAAAACTGAACCTAAACTGAAACGAGACTATTTTTGTCTTTATTTATGCCATTTAATGTGAATATTTGTAAGCTGCTGTGGAAATATTAATGCATTTGATGTGCGGTGCTTCCCAGTCTACCAGGTAGGTTACACATGTATGTTGTATGTTCCATGTTATATTTACAAATCAGAAAAATTCTGAATTCTGAAACACATCTGATCCCAAGGGTTTCAGAGAACGGGCTGGATGTGTGCTGAGATAAGATAATATATTGGCAAAAATATTTGCTGTTTGATCATCCATCCTACTTCGTCTTGGTTTCATCTCCTGGTATTTTCTTACAGGAATTAAAGAAAATAGAAATTTCTCAGGCTGTTCACTCATTTATTAAATATTTATTGAAAACCTACAGTGTGTCAGACAGTCATGGTTATTTTCAGGGGCTGATTGGCCAGTGGTAGCTGGACTTTATCGAGGGCCTACTATGTGCAAAGCCCCGATCTAGGCACATCATTAGCATGGTCTTTGATTTTGAAGAATAGTCAGTTCTTACAGATGAAGGAACAGAGATTCAGAGATGCTCAAATCTGGTGAATGCCTGAGCTGGGACTTTAACTCTAGAGTGGCTCCATGGCCTCTGTTCTCCCCACCTCACTGTGTTACCTCTTCTAAGAGCACAGGGGCCTAATGGCTTTTAATGAGGGTCTTGAGATTTTAATCTCTTTGTCACATGCCATGTTGTGTATGGCCTTACACCCAGGAAAGGCCTGTCCTGGGGTGGGGTCATTGGGTGCCGTTCCCCTTTACCTCCTGGGAAGAGTTGTGTCACCATGTACAGGAGACACGTGAGCAGCCAGCGGGCAAAGCCTGTAAGCTGCAAATGAAAATTGTGCAATGGGTTTTATATGAAATATTGGAAAACTGCAAAGTGACTTTTATTTAAGGACTCTTTGTAACATTTTAATGGAAATAAAGTTTATATACAATAAAAATCAAAGATCTTAAGTGTCCAGTTCAGTGATTTGGGATGTGAATTATGCATCTGCATACTTACCACCCTTACTACCTTGTCTTCTTCCAGTCAAACCTCACCCCAAAGACACCATTGTTCTGAGTTCTCTCTCCATAGTTTAGTTTTGCTGGTTCTTGAGCTTCATATAAATGGAATCAGACAGGATGCACTGTTCCGTGTTTGGCTTTTTTGTACAGTGCACAGTTTTTAAGATATATCCACATTGTTGTGTTTATCAGTAGTTCATTCCTTATTATTCTGTGTAGTATTATATTATCTGAATACACCACAATTTATTTTTCCATTCTTTGACTGTTAGACATTGGGGTGCCTTCCAGTTTGGAGTTACCGAATAAAGCCGCTATACACATTATTGTACAAGTCTTTTTGTGGACAAAATTTTTCATCTCTCCCAGGATTCTTAGGATTGGGAATTGCTAAGTTGTGAGCTATATTTAGTTTAATATGAAACTGCCAAACAGTTTTCAAAGGTTGTTGTACACATTTCACACCATGAATATCTGAGAGTTGTAGTTGTTCATGTCCTTGCCATCAGGTGTTGTCTCTAGCTCTTACAGTGGGTGTGAAATGGTAGGTCACTGTGGTTTTAATTTGTATTGATTTGATGATTACTGATGTTGAGTATATTATTATATGCTTGTTGGCCATTTGCGTATTTCCTTTTGTGAAGTTACTGTTGAAGTCTTTGTTCATTTTTTAAAATTGGGTTGTTTGTCTCTTTTTTGTTGACTTTAGAAGTTCTTCATATACAGATCTTCCTCACCTTAACAGTGGCGTTACATCCCAATAAACCATTGTAAGTTGAAAATATCTAAATTGAAAATGTATTAGCCTAACCTGCCTTAAATGTGCTCAGAACACTTACTTGTCCTACGGTTGGGCAGTCATCTAACACAAGCCTATTTTATAATAGAGTGTTGAATACCTCATGTAATTTACTGAATATTGTACTGAAAGTGAAAAACAGAATTGTTATATGGGTACAGAATGGTGGTAAGCATATGGGTCGTTTACCCTTGTGATGGAGCGGCTGACTGGAGCTGTGGCTTGTTGCCACTGTCTAGCATCATGAGAAAGTATCATACCACATATTGCTAGCCCAGAAAAAGATCAAAATTCAAAATTCGAAGTATGGTTTCTACTGAATAGATATTGCTTTTGCACCATGGTAAGGTCAAAAAGTCTTAAGTCAAACTATCATAAATTGGGGACTGTGTTGAGATACAAGTTTCTTCTTTCTCAGATAAATGCATGTATAGCAAATATTTTTTTCCCCTTTATGTGGAAAACTACAAAATCAGTTCATTAAAAGTAAAATTTCTTCAGGAGAGGGGTTCTGGTGTCTTCCTCATGCTGATTGAAGTATTTGTTGTAATGTCTTCCTCTTTCAAATAATGGCAATGTTTGCAGTTGACAAGAGAAGGGACATTTGCAGAATGAAGTTCACATTGCTTGTGGCCCCCAAATTATTCCCCTTATAGGTGCTCCTCTGAAGTTGTAATGGGAATATGTCATTCACTCACCAAAAATTTATTTTACCCTGTTTAGGATCATACTTATTTAATTAGGGGAAGTAAAAATTACTGAGCAAATTAAAACAATAAAAACTGAAGACTTTTTTTTTCCAAAAAAGGAACTTTTAGAAAGATGTTGTAATTGTTTAAAAGTTTTCTTTTTAATTATAAAAGTAAAACACATTTCATGCAGAGTAAGTTGGCCAATATTTTAAAGAGCCCTGAAAGTTAAAATGGATAGTTAATTTAAAAAGCAAATAAAACAGCCCACAGATTTCTGACTTTTAGGATTAATCCCTATTTTACTTTGTTAGACAAGCCGTGCTGTACTTGTTTCTGAGGAGAAATGTATTAACAATTCAAGAGATATCACTAGAACTGGACTTGTTAATTTCCAACGTCAGCTCCGCTGCGTGTGCCTTCATGTTTGAACTCTCACCTAATCCAAGGGGATCAAATAAGAATTTAAGACCACAGTTAGGGGAAGGAAGCATGAGTTACAGCCAGGTTTATCCTCTCAAGTATAAACTAGCTGTAACCATAAAGCAATTTTTCCCCATTTAGAAAGTAGTAAAGTTGGATGACTATTCTGAGCTTTTTCTCCCATCCTTTGGACTCGGTCTCTTCAGGGACAGGGCATGTCTAGTGCATCTAGTGGTGGGTTTCTGCCCAGGTTGCTCTTCTAGTTCCTTAGCCGTATTCCTGTCTGAGTGACTTCTTAATTCATGTGTCATTGCTTCTGTTCTGGGCTGAATTGTATCCCCTCAGAAATGATATGTTGAAGTCCTAACCCCCAGTACCTCAGACTGTGACTGTCCTTGGGATAGGGTTTTTTAAGAAGTAATTATGTTAAAATGAGATCATTAGGGTGGGCCCTGATCCAATATAACTGGTCTCCTTATTAGAAGAGGAACTTTGAATGCAGATAGGTGCAGAGAGAAGACCATGTGAAGACACAGAGAAAATGGTCACATAAAAGCCAAAGAGAGAGGCCTAAGAAGAGACCAACCCCGTCAACACCTTGATCTCAAACTTCTAGCTACCAGGACTGTGAGGAAATAAATTTCTGTTGTTTAAGCCCTTCAGCCTGTGGTTCTTTGTTATGGCAGCCCTAGCAAACAAATCAAGCCTCTAATGGACCATCACTCTAACACAGTAAATGTTAAGTTTACGAGGTTGGGGCAGAGATTGAACTAAATGGCAGCACATATATTACTCAAAGGCTCAGAACAATTACATCAATCACTTCTCTTTTTTACCCTATTTAGTATTTTTAAAAATAAAATAATTGTAGTTTATTTGATGGTTTAAAAACATTACATAAATTTGGATTAACATGTATCTCCTGAATTCCACCTGATTTTCTACAAAATAGGTAGTCATGTGAAATGTATCAAATAAATATATTTTTAAACTTTTAGAGTGAGGGGAATAAAAGTCTTCCTTTAGATGTTTAACCATAATTTTTTTTATTCTTGGGGGAAATTACTGAACATTTTTGTGCTCTAATTTCCCTTCTAAAATGGGGGGATAATGGTAGTCCCTACCTGATGGAATTATTTGAGCATCAAATAAGATTTTTACTTATAACAATGTTGATACAGGTTTATAAGATAAAACTCTTTGGAATTTTAGTGATTTTCTAAAGATTTAGCAACTCATGAGAAATACACACACACACACTTGCCACATGCATGAATACACACATTTTTTTTCTTTTCTTAATATACTTGTGTTGATTTAATACCAGGACGGAAAGAAATTTTCAGGATACGAGTACCTACTCTGAGAAGTGGTGGTCTAGTTTTCCTTCCTTTTTAGCATTATGAGTTGCTTGCCTTCAAGAGGGAGCTTCTGACCCTTCATAAAGACACACAGGCCTTTCTACTGCTCTCCATCTGGACTCCATCACTTCAGGGAGAGGCAGGGACCACTCCTGGGGACTGACATTTGGTCCCCTGTTTTCCTCTCTCTTGCCCTTTGTTTCCTGAAGTCTCCAGAAATTGAAGGAGGTCATTTTCCAATGATCAGTAAAAACTTGCTGGTCCTAGTTCTTCAAACATACATGGAAGCTTCTTCTACTCAGAAAATTAGTTCTGCTTCAGGAAATCCATTAGAGTTAGTAAGCTCTAAGAGAAACATACCTCTTAGCCATTGATACCTCCAAGTTCATTACTTAAATCAGATAATCACATTTCTTCTCCTGATACCAAGCTGGAGGTATGTGATGTGTGAACACAGGAATGAATAGGAAGGGCAGGCCTGAGCAGCAGGAAGATACTGGAGAGTATAAGAGGCCCTGGGGAAAGAGAAAGAGCCTTGGGAACTGGAAGAGAGTATTTAAAGGAGACAGTAGGATAAGCTTGTGCTGCTTGAAGTATTATTCTAGGCCCTTGCTGTTGCCTAACTGGGGACAGAGTTTCTCCATTAGTCTTCTTCCCTGCCTCTCCGCTCCCTCCCAACACACATTACTGGGTTATGGGTGCAGGGCTAGCTTGAGTCATAGCACTGAGGTAGATGAAAGTTACCCTCGCAAATCTCATATTTTATCCCCCATCCCCACTTCTTGCCCAGGACTATTATTTCCTCAGTCCAGAACCTACTGCTTCTTCTTACCTGGCAGGGTCAGGGTTTCCATTGGGACCCACATTCGGACTTGTGTTCTCTCCTCTAGAAATGCTCAGCGCATCCTCAGCCCCTCATCTATTTCTCCTACACAGTCAACACAAATGTCTCTTCCTAGGAACGTCTGTCTGAGCCCTAGAATGAGGTTAGGCTTCTGTATTACATATCTTCCAGCAGTATAAACCTGTACTTCCCAGTGCTTACCTCAGTTGGCAATGGCCCATTTATTTGAAGGAGTCGTGATTAACATCTGCATCCTGTACTGCGCTGTAAACTGCATGAGGGGGTTTGTATTTGTCTTTTTCACCACTGTGTCCTCAGACCAAGCACGGTGTCTGGCATGAAGTAAATTCTTGATAAATATGAAGAGTAAACTAATGAACAAATGAGGGCCGCTTGGAGCACACCTTTCCTTCCTCTGCTTGGTGGCCAAAGAATGAAGCCTTCTTTAACTTCTAGTGAGGCCAGTAAGTGAACATGAACTGGAGTAGTTCAGAGGAAGAGACTAGGGAATTTCAAAGCTCTGGCCCAGGTGGCTCCTTTGCCCGTGGACCTTGGGAACATTTGATATGGATGGGTATAGCATGGGTGGTGGGGTGCAGTGGGGCTGGTTCTCTGTAGGAAGTGCTTGCTGGTGGTAATGGAGAACACAGTCATGATTTATGCATTTATAAGATCCTTCCAGAGGAACAGAATTCATTAGAGGCAATTTGGTTCTTTCCCCTATAATTTCAACTGTTGCTTTCTCCCATGAGGGAAGACTATAATAACCAAAAACCTTATTTGGGCTGATTTTGCAATTGTTGACAAATGGTACAAATTTGCATTTTCTCTGGATTTTGCACAGTGCTAAGTGTATTCATTATATGGATATAGCTCAAGGCCTTTAATAGAATGACTTATTTCTCATTTTTGTGGATAGTAAAAATAGAAAAACAAAGTCTCACTTACTTTTGTAGTCTATTGTGGAATTTTGCTGATTTGTTTGAAATGAAGCTCATTTTTTCCCCCACAACCATAAAACAATTGCCAAACCTCACTTTGATTATCAGATGAATGAATTATAATGATGATGCTTGCATCTCTGTTACCTACAAAACTTCTGTCTATGAGCATTAAAAAATATCAGTGTGTTTTGGAAACACTTACAGTTATTTGGAATGTCATTTCTATTTCCTGAGATTGGAAGCTAGACTGTTGAGTGTTGAGTAAGAGTTTCTGGTGCTTTGTGCTTCAAGGTGAGGGCATGGGCAGTAGAGATGGGTGTAAAGGTGTGAACTGAATGATTTACAGTCTACTTATTTAATGTGCAGGGAGCAAAAATATAATTACATAGCTGAGAACCAGAGACCTTATCTCCTGGCTGAAATTAATCTCATCCCACTGAAGATGGGAACTTCACAGCCAATCTTACTACTTCATATTTAGAAGAGGCCCTCTAGGTCAATGGGAGTGCACTGGGAAAAGCATTAGAAGACCAGTTCCAACTCTCCCACTTTCTAATTATGTGCCATTGGCCAAGGAATTTAATCCCTGACATCTCACTTCCATCTGTACAATGGAAATTTTAATAGCTCTCGTCACCTACCGCATAGGGCTTGTGGTGATGACCGAATAAGACAATGTAGGCTAATTGCAAAAGATTGTGCAAATGTAAGATATTATTTTATTATATTATATTATTTTCTGTTTTTATTTTTACATATGTAGTCCTATTTCCCCAATCTATTCTATGGTTTAAAAAATTTGCCATACTTATTAGTCATAGTTCAGTGGGAGAAGCAGGGCCACCAGGAGATAGAGTATGTGAGATTTGTCATTACAGGCATTTAACTTCACATACTGGTTAAGCAGGAGTCCTTGTGTTGGATGCTAGAGCCTAAAGTCTACTGGGTGGACTTTAGGAGGGAAGAGGGATATAAAGTGGAGAAGAACAAGGACAAACAGGAAGCTGTAGGCACATACTGGAACTCAGGTCAGTTCTTCATGTCTCCAGCTATGATGTGTCTGTCATGTGGGAAAAGCTGGTGTCTTTCATCATGAAGTCCAGCAACTGGATAAGCCGAAGAAGAATCCAGGGGAAGGTGGAGCAGCTGCAAGCCCCCTGCTGCCCCATGCCAGTGTGTTGAGTCAGCTGATCAGCAAGAATGTACGAGAGCGACAAAAGCATCTGCCTCTCCCTTTCAAAGGTGGAAAACAATATAGGTCCTCTAAATTTCATTTCCATGCTCTAAATCTTGTGCAGATATGTCTCTCATGGTACGTCCTTTTCATCATGTGCATGAACTATGTGGAGCTCCTTGGCCAAAAGAGCTGAAAAACTGCTTTCCTTTCTTTCACAGTCTTTTTCTGGATATGTCATGGTGTTCATTATTTGCTACTTCATGCTGCATTCCCTAACTTATGGGATACTCATAGGGTGTATGCAGACCTCACAGGCACCCTGGGCCCTGTCCCATGACTTGGCACTCAGAGAGTGTATGCCCGCCTCCAGCCCTCCCTGCCCCATGTCCTGGACCCCACTGGGGGTGTCAAAAGTCTATATAATGGGGAAGGGGAGTCCCAGGGAGCCAGGGAGGCAGTAAGGGGTGAGAACGTGTGTGAGCCAAGGCTGCAAAGCTCTAGAACATTTTCCACTATCCCACTGGACTTCACTTATAAAATACAAATTCAAAGATAAAACTAGTAAGAATTTCAACACAGAGCCTTAAACCCCAGCATGGGTTCTCCTTCTGGGAACACATCTCTGTGCATTTGTACTGTTTGCATGATCATTAAGCTTGTCCTGCTTACAGGGAAGGGATTCTGGGGAGCGTAGTTTGGCCTAGCCAAGTTGACACATTACAAGGCCACCACACTATCCACTCTGCCTACTTCCTGCATTTTTTTCAAAGGGCTATCACTACATATTGAAGCAAATAAAATAGAAGGTTATAAACATAGCCTTGTTATTTTTCTGACAGTCTGCCATATGGAAGCATGTACCTCACTATGGCACTACCACCCATGTTTCTCAACTGCTGTTTCCCCAAGGACCAAGACTTTTGATGTAATGTATTTGAAGACATACAACTTCTCTATGCCAATCCTTTCTAAGTGAGAGATCTAAATTTTACAGTTGGGTTCCACAAGCTAATGAGGATATTTGTATAATTGAATTTCCTAACTCAACAACGTAGTCTGTGAGATTTCTCAGGTGAGATGTTGCAAGATGCACACTCGCCACCTTGTTGGGAGACAGAGTGCTCTATGAGCTTCTACACTCTTACCTGTCTGCTGCAAGGCCCTCAGTGCTCTCTATGTGAAGTATTTCTCAAGGTTGTGTTGGCAGAGAGCAACTCTAAGAGATGAGGCAAAGGTTCCCTCTGGGACAAATAGCAGATTTGTCATAAAAGTGGTGGATTCCCCAAGTTTAGTGTTTGTGTTTGTTTGCTAGGGCTGCCACAACAAAGTACCACAGCTTGGCTGGGTTAAACAGAAATTTATTTTCTCACAGTCCTGGAAGCTAGAAGTTCAAAATCCAGCTGTCAGGAGGGTTGTTCCCCTCGGAAGCCTCTCTCTTGGGCTTGTAGATGGCCATCTTTTCCCAGAGTCTTCACATGGTGTTCCCTGTGTCCTAATCTCCTCTTCTTATTAAGGCATCAGTTATATTGGATTAGCTTCCCCCACCCATGACCTCATTTTAACTTACTTTTCTCTTTAAAGACCTTGTCTTCAAATTGGAAATGATAAGCAAACTCAGAATTTATGACCTAGTCAAAGTGCCTTGTTCTGGTGTTGGATGAGTGCAGTATCTGTCATCATCTCAATCCTCTGTGGGCCCTCCATGTCAGAGGAAGCTTGGCTCTTACTGTGATGGAGCCTGCCTGAGCAGAGATTGTCGGCAACATCTTCTTACAAGATCCTATGCCAACATCACTGAGGTGGCTTTGTATCTCCAAGGACATGCATGGCTACTGCTTGAGGGCATCTGGGCTGTGAGGTAGAGGGGTGTACCTTATTGAGAGGCCTTCGCTCTGCAGAGTTAGAAGATGGTGCAAAACCTTTTGCCAGGAAGGCTGGTAGATAGAGAAGGCATTCTGAGTTCACAATTTAACCCTGCCCTTCACCCCCTCTCATGGGCTGAACTGTCCCCCACTTCCAGCTTCATATGTTGAATTCCTAACCCCCCAGTACCTCCCTTGGAATGTAACTGTTTTTAGAGATAGGGTCTTCAAAGAAGTCATTAAGTTGAAATGAGGTCACTAGAGTGAGCTGTAATTCCATATGATTTGTGTCCTTCTAAGAAGAGGAAATGGGAGCACAGACAGGTACGGAGAGAAGACCACATGAAGGCATGGGGAAGACACAGCTGTCTACAAGTCAATGAGAGAGGCCTCAGAAGAACACCCTGCTAACACCTTGATATTGAACTTCTAGGACTATGAGAAAATAAATGTTTGTTGTTGAAGCCACTTGGTCTGTGGTACTTTGTTATGGCAGCCCTAGCTGACTAATACACCCCCCATTCACATACATACTTTAAACATATAAAATGATAAATAAAATGGAACAAGCTAAACTAAAACCATTTAGCCATGTCTTAAAATAAGCCATCTTTTTAACATCTCAGGGGATGAGATTTGCAAAATAGTCTAGGGAGGGACTAAAGTCATGTGTCTGTTGGACGTCAAGTTGGGCAGCAGGCGAGCCATGAATATGTTTAACGTGGTAACTGAATAAAAATGCCCTTTCCAAATCACACAGGCGGGACCAGAGCTACCTCAGTGCTTGAAGCCAGGGGTGAAAGTGATTTACCCATTCATAAATGGAGGCTGCTAATGGAAGCTGTTCTCAGCCCCTGACTTGTGCTAATTACTACATGCCTACTGTACAGGAGATGTGAGAATGTGGACACCACCTTGTGATTAACACTTAAGCCAAAATGCTCTGATGAAATCTATGAGATCTCCAATGTCTTTGAGGGCCAAGAGCTTCATTCAAAGCCTGAAGTCCTCAAGCCCCCTAGTTCTAGACTAGGAAGTCCGAGGAGCTGTGTGGAGGCCATTGTAAAACTGATGTAGAGGAGGGAGAGAGGGAGATAGATAGAAATAGAGAGAGAGAGAGAAGAGAGAAAATTTTTACTTTTCACTCAAGGTGAGTCTGCAAACCAAAATTCCAAAGCATATAAAGAAAACTAATGCCGGGGTGGGAGGGATGGGGTGGCTGGGTGATAGATATTGGGGAGGGTATGTGCTATGGTGAGCACTGTGAATTGTGTAAGACTGTTGAATCACAAACCTGTACCTCTGAAACAAATAATACATTATATGTTAAAAAAAAAAGAAGATAGCAGGAAGGGAAAAATGAAGTGGTGGAAACTAGAGGGGAAGACGAACCATAAGAAACTATGGACTCTGAGAAACAAACTGAGGGTTCCAGAGGGGATGGGGGTGGGGGGATGGGTTAGCCTGGTGATGGGTATTAAAGAGGGCATGTACTGCATGGAGCACTGGGTGTTACATGCAAACAATGAATCATGGAGCACTACATCAAAAACTAATGATGTAATATATGGTGATTAACATAACATAAAAAAAAAGAAAACTAATGCCTTCACATTCAAGAATTGAAAGAAAGATTCACTTAG
This sequence comes from Callorhinus ursinus, assembly GCF_003265705.2. Classification (NCBI taxonomy): domain Eukaryota; kingdom Metazoa; phylum Chordata; class Mammalia; order Carnivora; family Otariidae; genus Callorhinus; species Callorhinus ursinus. Next base: position 1,371,282 of record NW_027397065.1, read on the forward strand.
GTCCTTTGCTGCCTCGTGGTGGGGGTTTAGCACAATAGTCTTCCATTCACAATATCAACCTTGTAGCCTGATAGCAAGGAGACACCTGAGAGCAAGGGGGACTGTGTAAAGAGTGTCTCCCACTGGCTATCAGCTACTTACAGTTCTTGCAGAGAAAGCATCTTATAAAAAAGACCTTATTTACAACTTATCAGTAGCATGCCTTTCAGGATGTGACTGTAGACACACAAAGAATCATTTCCTTGAATGTAGACTTGACGAGAGAAATCTTCTGACTCCAATTCTTTGGTTTTACCTCCCGAACACTAACCAGATGTACAAGATAATAGAATTAAATTTCACTAATTAGTAGAAATGCTGTACTGGTGTTAACAGCTTTGTCTGGGCCAACTGATACAGGGAAACAGCTTCCCATAGCTGCCCAAGTATTGTGTAGCTAAGGTGGTAGTGGTAGGAGTGTTATCCATGCTATTGGATTCAAAGGAATGGTGTGGCTTCTGAGTCCTTGTGGTGTCTGCAGGACCAATTTAAAGTGGGAAGCAGTCTTCACCTCAATAAGGGGCTGGTTGTTGAATGTCTACTTACCCTGTGCCCACTTTAATGCTACCCACCTGTTAAGTCCTTCTAAATCGCCATCCCATCACCAGTCATTGCTTTGTGAAACATGACTCAGTGCTCACAGTGACAAGTACACTCCTTAATCCCCCTCACCTATTTCACCCTTTGCCCCACCCACCTCCTCTCTGGTAACCATCAGTTTGTTCTCCATAGTTAAGAGTGTTTCTTGGTTTGTCTCTCTCTCTCTTTTTTATAATAAAGTTTTTAATGGAAAATTGACATTAAGATTTTTCCCTTTTAGGGTAGAAAAATGTCATCTAAAAATTTATATGCATGCATACCTCTTAGAATAGAGACTGTAATTTATTTTCAAAGAAGCCTGACCTTTTGATTTGGGCAAATCAACTTGAGTTAGCCCTTTACTCAGGCAAAATGTAAAGCAAATCCCCCCTTTTTTTCTGAGTTTTGGTACAGAGCCCAAATGCTTTCATATAACCCAAAGCAGATACTTTAGCCCTTAAATGCTATGTTTAGTGATTGGCAGGATTTTACTTCGGTAAAATTAGATATTTTCCCTCCAATATTTAAAATAAGACCACCCTATATTTGAAATTATAATTTGTATTGTGTGTGTGTGTGTGTGTGTGTGTGTGTGTGAATTTGTGTCCCATTATATGTGTACATTATTCAATCACTTATCAAGAAATTGGAAGTAGGAAACTGATTATGACAAAGTTGATATAGAAGCTTGGTCTTCTTACCTCCCATTAGAGGTAAGATCAAGGGCTTGACTAAGTGGTTTAAGATGTACTGGGCTAGATTGCTGGTGTCCCACATATGGTCTTATCTCAGTTTGATTAAGACTTACTTTAAAAAATGTGTTCTCCAACTTAAAGATTCTTGTTGAGTTTTTGGCCTAGTTTTTGGTGTCAGACCAAACACTTGGATGGATATACAACCCCAAGGGAATGTCTACCCCCAAAGCCAAACACCCTAGGAAAAAGTTACTTCTGGAATAAAAATGAGACAGCCTTAGATTGGGAGGGAAAGGATGCTGTTTTCTTTGTAAGGCCAGTGATAGGTTGGGCCCTAACTGAGGCATAGAGATTGATGTGTGTGGAGACAGGGAAGGAGCCAGACAGGGAGCTGGCTCAGTAAGAGTGTCTGAGGTCCATTTGTGCCTATGGACTCTTGGAATAACTAATTCTAGCAAGGATTGTGAGTTATTCTCTGTTATTCTTCTGTTACCCCTAATCATCAATTAAGTATTATTAAAAGTTACAAGGTGATCTCTGGAATCAAGTCTTGGTCCACTTTTCAAAAAACTAACAAAAAGGAGGGAGAACATTATTTCCTCCACAAGGCCAGAATGGGACTTGTGGCTGAGGACACCAGCAAAGGACAGCTGAATCCAGTAGAGGAGCCTCTGAGGGTATGGTTAGGAAAGGCAGCAATGTGGCATGTTGACAAGGAGGCTCCAGTGCAGGAAGCTGGGGATGTTTGCTAGGTCAGAAATTAGTGAGCATTCTTGGAAACTGTTAAGTAGATGTAGGCCTAGATTCCAGGAACTGGAATCATGGGAACTTATGTCATAGTGATTTGGGAATAAAAAGGCAGTGCAACCTCATTTCCCAGTCATGGGCTGATAAGTGATTATGAGGTTCCATCTACCTCTCGATTTAGAGTTTCCTCCTGAACTTCTTAGGTCTTCCAAGGTATGAGGGGCTCTCCTTTGTGGGAGGAGGCCTGGCCCTTCCTCTGGTTCTGTCTGCATAGAAAGGAGGAAAGAGGAGAGATTTCAAAAGGGAGGGAGTACACAGAGGAGGAGAGAGCACATTAATATCTTATTATCCTTCCACTGAAGACTCTGTCTTCTATCTCTGCTGAGCTGTAATATATTGAGGATTCCACTGAATCTTAGACCAACTTCAGAGCTTTCTCCATGGATGTCATAAGTTGGCTACTGTCAGACTTCATGGCTGTACCCCTTCCCCCTGTTCTCCACTGCAGCTGCTCTCTGCCTTTCTAGCCCATCATCCATGTCTGTCTCCATGGCCTGTCTCATGCTACCTTCTCCCAGCCCAGACTGTGCACCCATTGGGCACCTTGGGCACAGTATCCAGGACTTGGGGACTTTCACAGGCTTACAAGGAAATTAAGTCTTGAAAGAACTTTATTGCCCATAAAATACAACATATAAGTAAATACCTTCAAAATTAAAATTAATAAATCTTGAATTGAATAATAAATTATTGAATAAGATCTCTTTTACAGTTACATACAGATTACTGTTAATGTGAAATGTGGCTGCATTCTAAAACATTTGTTGTTCTATAGGTTGGGTGTGGCTTCCAAAGTTGAAAGTTCCTGGGGCCCATGAGAGTCATAAAACACAAGCTAGTTTTCACTGTCTACTCTCAACTAGCCCCTGCCTCAAATCTTTTTCATATTAGTCTGTCACCTACCCAGATTTCTTTAGCTAGAGTTAATACCTAGGTTATCATCCAGCAGGAAAAAAATATAATAAAAGCCCAAAGAAGAAAGAAATGCATTTCCTTCCCAAGGCCAAGGTCCCTGGTGCTTAGACCATTCTACTACAGGATGCTGACTCGGAGAACTTGCCATCTGGCTTGGGGTGACACAGGTGTTCTGTTGAAAAGGAAATAACTCAGGCTGGAGAGAGGAGTGAGATACTACATGGCTGATTTCTTCTCAGCCAGTCCCCAGTGAACAGCTCTTTTTTCAGCCTGCACCTGCACCTTCCATCCATCCAGAGCTGGGAGTTGCCTGGGATTTGGAGCAACTGGTTGCCATTTTGTTAGGTCCTTGGATGTTGGATCTTACCTTATGCCAAGAAGGTACTTTCCTTTTCCTATTCATGGAGGGACTAATGCTAAATATGTCACTGGAGAAGGAGCTTCCCAGTTAGCAATAATGAATATTTATTATTCTTTAGACTTATGGTCACTGTTTTAGGTGTATATAATACACGAAACAGAGCTTGGAAATTTGTACTTTTTTTTTTTTGAAATCTGTACTTCTTAATCAATGTGTCACTCTGCCCAGCTCCCAGTTTCAAGAAGTAGAATCTCATAGTCCCCTTTCCTATCACCATAGCTCTGAAGTACTCTGAGTAGGTGAATCTATAGGCTGGAGGAGACAAGGTGTGAAGTAGGAGCTGTGGGCCAGGCCTGGCAGGGTGGCAGTTTCCAGCAGTGGAGCTTGAAGGCCAATAAGCTTAATCTGAACCACAAGAACCATTGGAAGTTGAAAAATGCATCCAGCACTGTATTAACACCATTGCTCCGAGTCAAGTATGTTCATGCCAAAGATGGCATTGTGGTCTCTCTGGATATACTGGCTCCAGCCAGGGCTCGATTTTATTGCCCATTCCTCTGGGGGAGAAGGGTAATAATTTGATGGCTGTTGACAGAATGCCCAAAGAACATTGGATTGGGACCTCAGGAGACTTGGATCATGGCCATTAATTAGTTGAAGGATTTCAGGAAAATCCCTTAATCCTTCTGTGCATAAATTTCCCATCTATAAAACTGAGCATAATAATAGTGCATATCTTACAGAGTTGTGTGAGAATAAAATAGGGTAAAATGTCTAAGGAACATTAGAAATAAATTTAACAACTTCCTGGGTGAAGGAGCTGAAGTTAAGTAAGAAAATAATGAGAGAAGAGCTTCAAAACTGGGGTTCTAGTCCGAGCTTTGCCATTTACTAACTGTTTAATCTGGGGCCTTTGCTCTAGCTGGGGCTCTGGTGCCTCAAGAGTGTATAATAATCGTTACAACCGGAGAAGTGTTGCATGGGTTAGAAGAGATACCGTATGAGGTTATCAACTACACAGTGCTATACAAATGGTAATCAAAATAGTGATTCATCCAGTTCCTTGCTATCCTCAAGCTGATCAGCTAGCTTATTTTTCTTTAATTAAAAAGTATGGTTATTATCACCCTGATAAATCTCATATTTATTGGACATTAGACTCTAAGGCTCCCCTCTCACATTTTTCCATCCCTGTTGGGCAGAGGAGAAAGCAGGTGGGATACCCTCTCAAGTCCTTTCTGCTCCTCTGCTCTCTGTACCACTTGCTGGGTAAGCCAGCACATTCCAGCACTGCCCCATTTCCGCAACTTGTACAACTGGAGGTTTGGTGATGGGTTCTGAGGGGATTGCCCAGCAGAAGGGATACAGTATTTGGCATTAGCTGCTTGAATCGAGGCTCTTCTGCCAGAGTAATTGGCCAAAGCCCCCTGGCTCTTGCCTGCTGTCTGGCTGGTCACAAAATAAAGAATTAGATTCAGAAGGTCTGGAGAAACCTCAGAAAGTTGGAGACGTGTGGGAAGGTAGGGAGGGGCCGTGTTTTTCGATCAACCTTGTGGACTGCTTACCTCGGGAGTTCTGTGTTTGCCTTGAGAAGACACTGCTGCTTGAGCCGTGAAGCACGGAGCAGGCTCTTCCTGGTCCTTGGTTTCTTGCCTTTTCTTCTGAGTATCTTCAGAGGCTTTGCTATTGATAACAGCAGTGAGCAGGGCAGAAAGCTCAAGATTGCGGCTCTTGCTGTTTTTCCCTTTCATCTGGCTTCGCCACTTCGAGATTTGAAGGATGCTGAATAGCAGTTCCAGCTTGTTAGGGCTGCGAACAGGTAACCTTGCTTTCTGGTCTGAGAGGCAAAGTGCTACACGAAAATTGCCTGTTGCATCTTTCCATCCGCTTAGCCCCACAGTATCCCCACAGTGGGCAGCTGCAGCCAGTCAGGCAAAAAATCAAGCCATTGTTTGTCTACATGTGAAAGCCTGAGAAGCCAGGGCAGTTTCAGGGAGGACATTCTCATTGCAGGGCGTCAGAACAACCACCCAGAAGCCAGCGGGCGTGTTGATTGAGTCGCGGGCCACGCCCACGTGAAAGAAAGAAATGCACAGGCGGAAATGGACACCTCCCAAGATAGATGGGAATAGAATAGATTTATGGGACTTCAAGCTGGAGAAAAATGAAAGCAGGTTCTCTTGTTCTCATATCTTACTGAAGGCTGGAATAAGAAATATCAGAATGATTGAGACTGAATTGGCTTTTGTGCTTACAGACTGTACTATAAATTGTGCAGCCAGAGTGAGTAGTGTTTATGGGAAGCCGATCAATTGCCTGTAGTTGAGTTTGTTTCTGGTGTGATTTGCTCTCCAGTCAACTAAATAAATGTCTTGAATAATAAATGAAGAAGACAGACACACAAACAAAAGTCATGGGAAGAAAGGCAAGAAACAGGAGCTTCAAAATTTTCAGGTTTATTGAGAATCCACAAATGGACTTGAGGCGGTCACACCAAGATAGATCCTTCTTCCTCCTTACGCCATGAAGGTTCTTTCTCAATGCATTTTTATGTGATTCTACAGAAGAACTTTCTTTCTTTCCTCTTTTCTCTTAGCAGTAGAGCTGGTCTTTGTTCTCCTTTGCTTCCCTCAGCCAGAGCCTCTTCAGAGGGAATATAAGTTCGAGGCTACTCAGGGCATGGGGAAGCTGGACATACTGCCCCTGGCAACAGAGTACATGTACCCGGGGAAAACGGATTCCCTCCACCCCAACTGGAGGGCTGTTCTTGGAGCAGGGAGTGGGAATGGCAAGGGGTTGAGATCCTGAGAGGCATCTGCAGGTTGTATGGTACGTCCCTATCTTCTTGTATTGACCATGTTTCCTTCACAGAAGGCTGTGGATCAGAGCAAGTGTTGGTGCCTGTGCAGTTGTGACTCAAAAGAGCTCACTTTGCTCTGCTGATGAGAGATAGAAGCAGGAAACGCTGACCAGAACTAGGAGCATGCCCCGAAGATAGCTTGTTCTTCTTAGTTCTTCCTGCTAAGGAGAGAAAAATGGAAGATCTTTTCTTCTTATTACTGGATGACCTCAATGTGGTGATGAAGGCAGTGAAATGTCAGGCACTGCTATTGGCAAAGGGGCAGCACAGGACTCAGGGCTCCTTGGTTTCTGCAAGGCAGAAGCTGTTGGCCAGCAAAGGGGCACAGTGGCCACTTCCACTACCATAATATGACCTTCCTCAGTCACGGGGAGAGGGCAGTGCCAAGTGGTGAACAGAAAAAGCTTGGGAGCAGGAGAAGGAACACACTTAGTCTAAAACGCTCACCCTAGTTGTATGTAAAGGAGGACGGTATTGATAGAGGGTGTATTCCTCAGCCTGTGAAGAACTACAGAATTCCATCTGGATCTGAATAACTGGAAGGGAGTATGTTAGTGAGACTGAGACTACTCGTCAAATTATCGTCACTGTCATTGTCATTGTCATCATCATAATCAATCTTTGCATAAATAGCTCTCTGTGGTTGTTCTGTGAAAAAAATTGTCCTAAGTGTTTTATAAATACTACCTCACTTTTGAAAAATGTAGAAGCTGAGGCATATAAAGTTTCAGTCCAAAGTTATTACTGTATAGCTTATTTGTTGCCATTAGAATTTGAACCCATGATCACTTGATGGCCAGGCCTGGGCTTTTAGCCACCATGATATTCTGCCCCTGAAATCAGGTTGTGTAATCTTAACTGAAGGAAGGAACAAAGAAGCTTCCTTTGGAATGGATCTGGTCCTTTCTCAAATCATTCTGATTATATTTTATCTTAAGAAGTACTGAGCGTTTTATAAGTTCTTTGTTTAATTTGGATAGTAACCCTTTATCAGATATGCCATTTGCAAATATCTTCCCCCAATCTGTAGGTGGCTTTTAGTTTTGTTGATTGTTTCCTTCGCTGTGCAGAAGCTTTTTATTTTGATGTAATCCTAATACTTTATTTTTGTTTTTGTTTCCCTTGCCTCAGGGAACCTCTCCAGAAAAAAGTTGCTACGGCCAATGTCAGAGAAGTACTGCCTGTGTTCTTTTCTAGGATTTTGATGGTTTCAGGTCTCACATTTAGGTTTTTAATCCATTTTGAATTTATTTTTGTGTATGATGTAAGAAAGTGGTCCAGTTTCATTGTTTTGCATGTTGTTGTCCAGTTTTCCAAACACCATTTGTTGAAGAGACTTTCTTTTTCCATTGGATAATCTTTCCTGCTTTGCTGAAGATTAATTGACCATATAATTGTGAGTTTATATCTGGGCTTTCTGTTCTGTTCCATGGATCTATGTTATCTGTTTTTGTGCCAGTATCATACTGTCTTGATCACTACAGCTTTGTAACATAACTTGAAGTCCGGAATTTTGATGCCTCCAGTTTTGCTTTGCTTTTTCAAGGTTGCTTTGGCTATTTGGGGGTCTTTTGTGGTTCCATACAAATTTTAGGATTGTTTGTTCTAGTTCTGATGTTGAGATTTTGATAGGGATTGCATTGAATGTGTAAATTGCTTTGGGTAGTATAGACATTTTAACAATATTTGCTTTTCCAATTCATGAGCATGGAATGTCGTTCGATTTCTTTGTGTCATTTTCAATTTCTTTCATCACAAAGGGGGAAGAAAAAGAGAAAGAGAGAGACAAACCAAACAACAGACTCTTAACTCTAGAGAACAAACTGATGGTTACCAGAGGGGAGGTGGGTGGGGGTTGGATGGGTAAATAGGGGATGGGGTTTAAGGAGGGCACTTGTGATGAACACAGGGTGATGTGTGAAATTGTTGAATCACTGTATCATACACCTGAAACTAATATAAAACTGTATGTTGACTAACTTGAATTAAAACAAAAATTAAAAAAAAAAACAAAAGAAGTACTGAAGCAGTCTCCCTGAGTGGAGACCACATCCCATAAATGAGTTAGGTGCCTCCTGGGACTATCTCGAGACTGCTGCTGAAGGAATGTAGGACCCACCTTTGTGTCTGACTGGTTGCCAGGGAGGAAGTGTGAGACCGGGGAGATGGGGGAGCTTTGTGTTCCAAGTTTCTTACTCCTGCCTCGGAACGCTAATAAAAAGGAAAGTTTGCTTTTGCACAGAGTCAGTGGAAGATTGCCTTGCTGTGGGTCTTGGGCCAATACAGATGGAGCTGCGTGGTTCTCATGTTCAACTCTTTGGTTCTGCACATTTGTATTCAGTCTTCTTGTGGTTAAACTAACTGCTTTCTCTGAAGAGTCTCAATGCTAGAATGTTTCAAACCCTATTATTATTTTTTGAAAAGATTATTTATTTATTTGAAAGAGAAGAATGAGAGAGAGAGAGAGAAAGAGAGAGCACATGAGAGGGGGGAGGGTCAGAGGGAGAAGCAGACGCCCTGCTGAGGAGGGAGCCCGATGCGGGACTCGATCCTGGGACTCCAGGATCATGACCTGAGCCGAAGGCAGTCGCTCAGCCAACTGAGCCACCCAGGCGCCCCTCAAACCCTATTATTAGCTGTGTGGATATGACATCTGTATGAGTCTCACTGCTTTATATAGTCTGAGACTACGTCACTGTGCGTGTATGCTTAAAATCGTTTCATATCCCTGGTGCACTGTTCCTTTTGTCATAATGTAAGAACCATCTTTATCCTAAACAATTATTTTTTTGGCTCAAACTCCAATTAGTTCAATATTATTATAGCTATACCTGTTTTCTTTTGATATGTATTTGCCCCATATATTTTTCTTTATCCCTTAATTTCAACATTCTTTGTTCTTATGTTTTATGTGTATCTATTCTAAAGAGTATAAAGAACAATTTTGCTCTTTTTATCCAATCTAGGAATCCTTTATAATTGGCAAGTTTAGTACACTTACTGCTGATAGATTTATTGATTTTTGCCAGGTTTGCTCTTCTTCCTGCCTTTTCTGTTTTTTATCTTCCAGTTATCCTTTATATTGATCCATTTTTCTTGATTACCTCCAGGCTTCTAAACTACCTCTACTAGTTTAGAAGTTAACACATTCTAGTCCTATTCTTTTTAATGGTTACATTAAAAAATCTAACATGCATTCATGCCATAAAATAAAAATTTGCTCACTATATCTACACTCCTCATGAATGTTGTACCAACTGTACAACAATTTACCTCCAACCTAGCCCCTCATTATTGTAAGTTATTTTTTACTAGAGTGGTGTTACCTAGTTTTTGTCTTACTTATTACAGTATTAGGGTTCTCCAGAGAAATGGAGCCAACAGGGTGTGTGTGTGTGTGTGTGTGTGTGTGTGTGTGTGCGTGTGTGTGTGTGTATGTATACATACATATATAAATGAATATATCCTCACATATATACATTGAATCTGATGGTGGTCTTTTGGCAGAATTCTCTGTTCTTTGGAAGAGGTCTGTTTTTTTCTCTAAGGCCTTCAACTGATTGGGTGAGTCCTACTCACATTGTGGAGGGCACTTTATTTACTCAGAGTCTACTGATTTAAATACTAATCCCTTCTGAAAAGTACCCCAAAGTACCAAAATACGTCTGTGAAGTTTGACCTGGATACCATGGCTCAGCCAAGCTGACACATAAATTTAAGCATCACAATTACCCACATAAGTTGTTAGTTATTGTTATTTTGCATTGTTGGGGATTTGTTTAAATTTACCACATGTTCACTAAGTTTTTTCCTGTATCTAATTCAGTCTTTTTTTCTAGACTCAGAGTCCTGAAAGAAAGCAACTATCAACCCCATAATTTTATGCCCAGATAATCCATTATTTGAGAGTCAGAGATAATGTGAAGACATTTTTCCAGACATTTCAGAAAGTTTACCCCTATTAGAGCAAGTAAAGGTTCACTACAAACTGAAGTGCTTTGAAAATTATTCCGTTGTCTTCAGGCTGTTAATTAATTGAGAATGCTGTTAGTTTCTTTCTTTCTTTCTTTTTGGCAGATAATCCATTTTTCTCTCTGCTTTAAGATCTCTCTGTCTTTGGTGCTCTACACTTTCCCTGTAATAAATCTACACAGGGACATTTTATTTATCAGTGTTTTAAACTCTGTTATACTTGCTATATCTAAGGATCGTATCTTTTATGAATTCTGAAAATTTTCAGATGTTATTTCACTTGCCCTCTTTCCACTGATTCTCTTCTGATGTGACTGTTGGTTATGTTGGAACTTTTCACTCTTCCCTTCATGATTCTTAACCTCTCTTTCATATTTCATATCTCTTTATCCCTCTGTGTTGCATTTGGGATTAAGCCCTCACATCTAATTTTAGTACACTAATTCTTTTTCTGGATATAGTTTGAACCAAAAGTTCGGCTTTTGATTTCAATGCCTTTATTTTTAAATTCTGCAAGTTTTAATTTTTTTTAAATCTACCTATTCCTTTTAGATATTGTTTTGTACATTTTTCTTGATTTTAATTTTTCTTGTATATCTCGATTCCTCTAAAAGCACACTGTTTCTGTAGTTCTGTGATCTAGAGTTCTTAATGTTTAGTAGGGTCATTTCTTACATCTGCTTCTCTGGTTCATTCTGAATTGTTTCTTGAGTGTATTGTAATTTTGGATTGTAATAAATTTTAAGCAGGGCTTCACTTACAGACTTTTTTTCTGGTCTGTGTTGAAAGTATGTCTCTCAGGAGTGGTTCTGTGTCGGTTTCTAGCCAGCTACCTCAAGGGTATCGTTATCCTTGGGTCTATGTTGTTTCTTACCTGGGGGATTCTGGACCCAGCAGGAAGCATAAATTTGAACCCCAAATCCAAGTGTGGCATGCCTACTTATGGTTACGCATTTTCAGTTTCACTCACCCAGATCCTAGGCCCAAGTAGACAAGCTTGCTTGTCATTTCCCTAGCTAGTAGAAGAATTTTTCTTCTCTTTTTTTTTTTTTCAAAGATTTATTTATTTATTTGAGAGAGAGAGAGCACAAATGGGAGAGGCAACGAAGAGGGAGAAGCAGACTCCTCCTGAGCAGGGAGCCCAATAAGGGGACTTGATCCCAGAACCCTGAGATCATTACCTGAGCAGAAGGCAGACACTTAACCAACTGAGCCACCCAAGGCACCCCAGAAGAATTTTTTCTAAAGCATTCTTGCAGTGTAGGTGTAGATCTTTAAAGATTCTAACTTTATGTGAAGGTCTTAATTCTGTATGCCTCCTGTTCCCCACGTGGTTGTCAGAACTTAAGCCCTTTGGCTTCCTGAGGCATTCCAGGGATTACCACTCTGTTTTTTACTTTCTCCTTCACTTTCGGCCCCTAGAGATTTCCCTTGCAAGTGTGTGAAATCAGATATGCATTTAAAAGGGGTGTGTGTGCGTGTGTGTGTGTGTGTGTCTGTGTGTTTTCTAAAGCAGGAAGTTTCTGTGGATATTTAGTTACATCATATTGCTAGAAACAAAATTATAAATTACTTTGTAAAGCTACCACCAAGATTGTTTATTGGTCAACAGAGCAAGATTATGCCACTGCTCTCAAGGCTGCCCTGCTGTTTTCGGGTATCTAAGCTTCTCACAAAGATGCCTGTGTCTTTTTCTCTCTGCCTCTGTCTCTCTTGTTTTTTTTTATTTTATTTTATTTTTTCAATAAGTCGTTGTGTTCCCCAATAAATGGCTAACTTTCTTTCTCATCTTGTCAGGGCCATTTATTTTTAAATTTTTACGTATGTATTATTTTTACCTCAACAACTTAACACAGGGCTTACAACCAGGAGATCAGTCTCCTAGTAGATCTTAAAGTTGATTTCTGCTGTAGGAGCCTTTCTCCTGTTCTTTGTCTTTTCTATGATTCTTAAAAGCGAGTTGAGTGCAGTCCCTAGTAATGACCTGCCTCTAATTCCTAGAGGGTAGTGACTGTGCCCAATTTGGAGCCATGTCAGTGAACAGTGCAGAGAATACAGAAGAAATGCTTTTTGACATGAATATGATATTTAACAGCAAGAGAAAAAAACAAATGCTTCAGAAATCAAAGTTTAGGTTAGTTGTTGCAAAATGTATTTTTATGTGATACCCAAGGTTTATTTTTAAGTAATGAGTTGTTTCCTTCAGGATCATGCTGTTCAGAAACTGAGCAAGTACAGAAGCCATTGGGGAAATTAGTGAATTCCCTAAGTTTTGGCAGCTCTGTAGTTTTGTTGCAATCCTTACTTTTACTATGTTAAACCTCAGGAAACTACTTTGTATATGCTGAGCTCTTCTTCTGTCTGCCAAGAGAAAAGTTTCACAAGCAGAGTAGATACATATCTACTAAATTATAGCCCAGAGGTTAAAAAGTTCAGAGACTGTTATGTCTAAAGCTCATGTTTTAAATTTGAGAGATAAGTTATCGGTTCCTATAAAATAGGAGTATATTCAACATAGTCAAGTTCTAATTCTATTTTCTCCCTTCATTTCTCCATGAATTCTCCAGTCACTTCTTCCTGTAGTAGGTGATGGTAAACTTTGTTCAAAATATTTCTGGAATTCTATGCTGGTAAACTTCTGCATTTGCTCCATTAGGTTTTCTCACTCTTTAAGTTACGGACAAGATGTCCTCCAGTATCTGTTTTTTCCTCCTCTCCCTCCTCCTCCCCTTCTTTTTGTTCTTTAGCTTCATCTTTTTTTTTGTCTTTATTTTCTTTTTTTAGAATGAGAACCCCTGAATTTAGCTCGGCCTGTGGTCGTATAACTGAAGACTATATTTCTCCCTTCTTTTGCAGCTCGGTGTGGTCAGTGGGATGTGAGTAATGGTGATGCAAGTACCTTTTAGTTCATGACCTTGAGGTGGGATTGGGGTGCTAGACAGCCATCTTGCTCTCTGTTTTGTGAATCTGATCAACCAAAGGGTATCCCCAAAGGTCTTGCAATAGACTGCAGGGAAAAAAGACTCATGGGCTATTGGAGAAAGAAAAGGGCTTTCCAGTCTTTTGCTTTATGTTTTATACTTTTTAATATTTCTATATACTTTTAGATAGCATTTTCTTTTATATAATTCTATGTGAAAAAAGTTCTGTGTAATTTCATTTTCCATAAGTAGATGATTACTATATGGTATGATAAGGTCTTTAATACAAGTATGAACCAATGCTCAGGAACAGCGGGAAGGGCAGCCTAGTGCAGATTTGTGCATCTAAGAAAGGCTTTCTGGAGAAGACTGAGCTTGTCCTGGAGGATTGAATAAGGAATAAGCTTATCCAGGAGGTTTATCCAAGCAATTAGCAGGGGCAATAGTCCGGGGAGAAGGAACATCATGGGAAAAGCCATGGTGGCATGAGAGCACGTGGAGAATTCTGGGAAATTCAAATCATTCTGATAACAGCATGGGTAAGAATTGGGGAGTAGAAAGAGATGGTGTAGGATGGGAGTGGTGGGGGAGCTTTGTATGGCCATGCTAAGGTGTTTGTGTCTTGCATGAAGTCTATGGAAGGATTTTAAGCTTGTGATGTGATCAGGTTTGCATTTTAGAATGACCCCTCTGCTAGCAGTGTGGAAAATGTATTGAAGGGGGTCCAAAGACTACATAAAGTTGCAAGATGCCTTTGTGAAAGAAAAGACTTCATCGATTAGAGTCATAACACAGAATGAGATGGCTGTATTGGTACATTGGTCTGCAGTGTTTTCTACAAGACAAGTGGAGAAGTTGATTTCTTTCTGCTATTTAATCAGAATCTACAAGTTTGTTCCACCTCTTTGAGAATTTTCCCCAAAGGCTAATCTTTTTCATTCTGTGTCCTGGACTCCTTGATGAACTGGAAGGGAATTTCTCAATGTCTTTATCCGTTTAAGGACTTCCTTGTGACCTTGCATGTCTCCCTCAAGGGTGTTTGGAGGGGAATTGGGAAGGTCTTTTCTGCCTATCTTAACTGACTGTTCAGCACAATCAATGCTAGCTTATAAGCCCGTTTTCCAAAGTAATAGGCAAACATTTAATCCCAAGATTGTCCCTTATTCCTCCAAGAATAGGTCAATTATCTTACTTTGGTTTGGAAATAAATGAGGTCACAATTGTGCACATAGTGTGATAATTTGCCAGATGTGTTTCCTTTAACAAGAAAGACTTGGAGGGTATGAAAGGTAGATGTTTTTTTTAGAATATCACTTGGTGTTTCATAAGCAGTGCTATTACTCTAGTTTATTGAATGTCAGAATTTTATAAGGGAGCAGAGAACTCTTTAGGCAGATATAACCTGGGCCTGTTGCCAAATTGCTCTCTGTAGTTAATATGAAAATCAGTGAACAAGGATGTAGGACATATAGCATAAGCAACAGAATGTGTTCCATTTTGGTCACTGGTCATGCAAGTGTGTTGCGAGTATATTCAGGGAAAAGCCTGCTTGTGATATGTCTGTGGTAGAAGTACAAGGTGAGTCAACAACATTTTTGGTGTATGTTAGCTGGCATTAGTAAGAAAACAAATTGGATTTTTTTGCAGAAAAGAAAGTCCCTAGACTCAGAATTTTTATTTTTTTATTTTTTAAATTTTATTTTATTGTTATGTTAATCACCATACATTACATCATTAGTTTTTGATGTAGTGTTTCATGATTCATTGTTTGCATATAACACCCAGTGCTCCATTTAATACGTGCCCTCTTTAATACCCATCACCAGGCTAACCCATTCCCCCAC
>NW_027397065.1:1386674-1509671 GCF_003265705.2 Callorhinus ursinus
AACCCTCAGTTTGTTTCCTGAGATTAAGAATTCCTCATATCAGTGAGATCATATGATACATGTCTTTCTCTGATTGACTTATTTCGCTCAGCATAACACCCTCCAGTTCCATCCACGTTGTTGCAAATGGCAAGATTTCATTCCTTTTGATGGCTGCATAATATTCCATTGTGTGTGTATATATATACACACACACACACACACACACACACATACACACACCACATCTTCTTTATCCATTCATCTGTTGATGGACATCTTGGCTTTTTTCATAGTTTGGCTATTGTGGACATTGCTGCTATAAACATTGGGGTGCATGTACCCCTTCAGATCATTATATTTGTATCTTTGGGGTAAATATCCAGTAGTTCAATTGCTGACTCGTACATAGACTCAGAATTTTTAACATGGCTTTTGTTGTTTTCTGAACATCTGCACTCAGGATAAAGTTGGGTTGAGTGATCACCCCTCTGTTCTTCACATAGCAAATCATAGGCTGTTTTTATACACATGGACAACCTAAGAATGCTCCCCCATCCTAATATTATTTTTCTCCCCCTGGGAGGAGATGAGGAGGGATCTTGTGACTTGGAGGGATCTTGTGACTTGGAGATTTAGGTAGGGCAAACTTAGGACATTCAACAGGGGTGTGTAAGCTAGGCCTGGAGTCACAAGTTGGCGAGTTTTAAAAGCCGTTAGAAAGGGGAAAGTGATAATATATATTTGGGAAAGGTCACAGTATTTATCTAGTAGAACAAAAGGAGCCTGCTTGTTGTCCAGCGAACAGAAGAGGGAAGTGCAAAATTGAAGATTACAGAGGGGTCATGATATTAGTTCAAGAGAGGAAAGCATTAGGGGTCCTTTTTTTTTTTTAAAGATTTTATTTATTTCTTTGAGAGAGAGTGAGAGCACGAGCAGGGGGGTTGGAGGTACAGAGGGAGAGGGAGAAGGGAGCCTAATGCAGGGCTCAATCCCACGACCCCGGGATCATGAACCACCCAGCTGCCCCCCACCTTTTTTTTTTTTTTTTTTGGTTGAGGTTTTAACTGAATATGTGCTGTGTAGTTCCATTGATTGTGGCAGCTGCATTCCCCTTTTGGGGCTTCCAAATCATCACATGTTCCTAGAAGAGCTCCATGCTATTTTCTGGGGGAAGTACCACCCAAGATACCCCATTTAGCATGGGGGTGACCCTCTTTACCTGGAGGGCCCCAGTATTTGTGCCCCCCAGATCTACTAGGTGCAGCTTTCAGCTGTGAGTCCTTCCTATCAGTAACTTCCTGGTAAATAGTGTAGAGTTGGGAGAGCAGGAGGGGTGGAGAAAGAAGACAGCTTTTCTTCAGGTTTGTGTTCTTTTTAATACTTCTCTGTGACCATCTTGAATGAGAAGGTTGATTTGCTCATTTGGTTTCAGAAGAACATTAGCTCTGTCCCCATTCTGGGCATGGAGGAAAGGAAATTTTTCTCCTATCACCTAGAGTCTGTTTTTTTTTTTTTTCTTTTTTTTTTTGAGCTCATGGCTAACCTCCCTCCTCCCAGCAACAATTTTGAGTAAAACAGGATTAGTGAAATTTGTATTTTTGGATGGGATTATTGATCAAATGGTACTTTGTAGCCACCCCATCACCACCACTCCCCTTCTCCCCATCATGGTAATGTTGGTCTTGCCATCATGAGGGCTTTGTCATAGCATTCTGTAGTGTGACCTGCTGGAGATAGGATAGAGATGGACAGGTTGGCTGGAGATAGATAGACAATATGATCATATGGATATATGTCATTGAGGAATGAAAACATGTGCCAGTGGTTGGGCTGGTAGATGGTTGTATACTGGAAAGTGAGTGACTTCTGAAAAGTTTGAAATTTGGAACAAGGTTGGGGCTGAGGACGGTATCCCCTTAGATTAGTGCATGCAGGCCACTAGCCAACCCTGTGCCTCAGGAGCCCTAGAGTTTGGATTGAGTTTCTCCCCCTTTTCTGAGTGGCTCTTTGGTGATTGGAATAGCTGGAAATGTCAGTGCACCAAGGATGCGGTCACCCCAAGAGGATCACTCTGTTGTCCAGCAGTCTTTCCTGTTCTGGATTGTGTGTAATTGGGCCACCAGAATGGTGCTGACAGCATGATTTCAGGTGACGCACATTGTTTATAGAGACAGAGATTGGCAAAAAACATTTGCCCAGGTCCCAAATGCCCTAGGGGTGGCCATGGCTGGAGACACAAATTTGGAAATAGTTTGTTATTAAAAGTCATGGAACTAGATGAGATCATCTGGGAGCGAGTGTAGATAGAAAAGGAACTCACACCAAAAGTCCTGGGGGTTTATGGAGTTGGCGTGTTGACATTCTTGATTCTCTGTGTTGCATGCTTTCAATAGAGACCTCTTCCAGCAGTGATGGCAGGTCCCCCTTGTCTGATAGGGGTTTTCTTACACAGATGGGCTGCAGTATAAAAACAAGGTCTTCATAGCAAATGCAGGCAGGCACAGAATGCCACTTTCATGTGACTCCCTAGCCAAAGGGGTTTGAAGTTGAATTATTTTTCCTCTTCATTTAGTGTGGGTGGACAAAGCCAATATAAAAATGACTTATAGAAATAATTGTTTAGATAAATCACACTAAGATGTTACTGTTGGGGGAGAGGGGAATGGTTTTCTAGGGAAAAGAATAGACTGATGAATGTGTATGTGCTTGGGAGGTAGGGTGTGGGTAGGGTGGGGCTGATTTTTTCAGCTTTTCCATTCACTTCTACTTATTTTGGTCCATTCTACTTGTATGGTTTCCTGGAGCCTGGAGTTATTATCTGCATGGGCCAAAACAATTGAATAAGTAACACTTTACTTTTGGCTTTGTAGATACAGAACTGGCATTTTTATCTGAGTATTTTTTTTTAACATTAAGCAGTTCCCCACTCTTCCGTCAATTGTCTGGAAATTTTAGTTTTAGATCAGAATTATCAACACTTGTCTAAATTCTTTCCTTGACTACTTACATTAAATAAACACCTTCCCAACTTCCTGGTCCCTGACATAGGGACTTGCACCCAGGACGTCCTCAATTAACTTTAGTTAAATTAACTTTAGTTAACAGTAAAATTCACAGTAACAGTAACAATTAAACAGTAAAATTTACAGTAACAGTAACAATTAACTTTAGTTAAAAGTTAATTTTAACCAAAATTAATTTTACTGATGTTCCTTGAGGCCATAGTTTGGTATAGATTAAACATAGAATAGGAACTGGAGAATGACAATTTTCTTGAATTTACATCCATAAAAACCAAAAGCATTAAAATAATCTTCCTCCCCATGAAGGCAGAGCCCCTTGAATTAAATAGGTGAAAAATATCTTCCTTGTAGCCAGTGGTTTTGTAGGAGACAGAGTTAATTGAACAGTTTTGGCTTTAAAACCAATGAATTTGGTGCTCTGGAACAATGCTTGAGGAGTTTCCATGTCAAATAAAGCATTTGCTTCTCATGAACATCCCCTTGGCTTCCTCTGCCTCTAATATTCTAAGCTTTCCAAGATGACATCTGAGCACTTGGGACAGGGAGATTTACTGTATGTGAATGAATCCATGCAGAGTGTCGGGAAACATTAATCACTCCAGGACTTCCCTCACTGTCCACTGGCTGGGTCACACACACAAAGGATCTAATGGGCCACTCTGAACAGAAGACAGGCAGGAGAAGAAGAACATAACACAGGCCCTCTTCTGAGACTGGAGAACAAAGGCTACTGTGGATAGTATTCTGGGCATGATTACAGGCCAGAGGGAGAGCTTGCTGCTCATTCATCTCCAAAGTCCAGAGGATCGTGTTCTCAGACATGCTTGAAGACCAGAGGGTACAGGAGGGAGTGGACATGGAGGAAGAAAAAGTCTTTGGGAGGATGGGACAGGGGTGGACTGGGTCACAGTCACTGTCAGATTCCTTGTCTATTTAGACTGTAGCTTCGCTGCCTCTTTGATATGCAGATTGAACCCACCACTCCAGCTGGCTAGAAGCTGAGGTGGTCATTGACCTCCTGTGAGCTGTGGGCTCTGCAGGGCTGATCTTGGTGTAAATGGGTAACTAGGTCATCAGGAGCCCGTCACCTCGGCAGTGTATACCATATGATCTCATAGATTAAAAGTATACTCCCCACTCATGTGTCTGGTGCTGCTTTGTTGGGTGTGTGTGTGTGTGTGTGTGTGTGTGAGTGTGTGTGTGTGTGTGTGTGTGTGTGTGTGTGTGTGTAGGGATATCTGAGTTACCAGTCCACACAGAGCCTACAGGAGTTCCAAGCAGCATGAGGATACCCAGTAAATCTGAGGATGATGGAAGGAGGCTGTGTGTGTATTGGGGGTGAGAGGTAGGGAAGCGAGGGGTACAACATAAAGATTGAAAGAGTTTTCTAATTTTTAGTTTTTTTCTAAGGTAGCCCTGACCATTGGGGATCAGAGCTTCTTGGATGAGAAAGTAAAGTCTTGAGGCAAATAAGCCTGTATTGTTAAAGACATTTTTTCCCAAGTGGGCCTTTATTCATTTTTGGATTTTACTCTTGTTGTAATCCTCCAACTAAATTCTTCTGAGTTGAGATATAAGGAAAGATGAAGTAGGAAACATCCAAGAGCGAGCTTGGGGAACAGTAGTTTTGCAACATATTAAAAAATAGACTTCTGGGAATGTTGTTCTGTTGAAATAAATCCAATCTTGTTTGCCTTTACTGAAAACGGGATATTTTCTTCAACAGATCTTTCCCCCTAGCTGCTTAGAGGCCCTTTAACTTCCCCCTTCTTAGCCCTTTGAAGTGGGGGGAGGTTGTCAGGTTGTCTTTGATTCCTGATTAGTCCTGGAAATCCTGATGGACATTCCACATGGAAAATATGTAATTTCTGAGTGGGGACTTGGGAACATAGACACATTTTTCAGCCAAAAGATCACATCAAACCTGGCTCTGAGAAGTCTGAGACGTAAAAACTTAAAAATGATCCCATTTCCTTTATGAAATCTCGAGTTTTGGAAAGGATACTTCTCCCCCGGCAGGTGATGTGCTGGAAAGCAAGTTTATGGGCTGCGGATTACTATAGGCCTGGTCTGAATCATGGTCTGATGAACACGCATGAGTGCCTCTCGGCCTCGGCTTTCTCATCTGTAAAATAAGGGTTACAGTACCTTCTTAGCTGTGTCATTGTGAGGATTAAATCAGTAATGAGAACAAGAGAAAGACTGGTTAGTGATGGGTTAGGGACATGGACTCTGTCCTCCCCTATTACCTGTAACCTGGGGAACCTTGGCCAAATCTCCTAGTCCTTTCCTGCCTCACCTTTTCATCCGTAAAATGCTGATAATAGTACCTACTCCATAGACTTCTTAGGAATAAATGAGATAATTAATGCAGAATAGTCAGAAAACTGACTCATAGTAAGACTGGGACTGTTATTAAAATGATTTTTCACATAGGAGTGTTCAGTACAGGATAGCTGTTAGAATTGCTATTAAGCAGAAAGGTTGGGTAACCCTTTTGCTCATTTGGGTCCCAATGGCCATTTTCCAAAGGCCTCCTTTTGCTCAGAATTTCCACCAGATCAGTCATGGATTTTCCCCATCCTTTGATCCAGATCACTGCAGCTTGCGTTTAAATGACCTCATTCCCTCCTGCAGATGATTGGCTTCTGCCTTGCTTTCCGTGTCCCACCTCTAAGCTTATAGGCAATGAACTCCATTCACCTACGAAGCCACACACTGTTGGGATGTATTCCTCCCCATCCTGCCCTTCCCTCCTCAGCCCCTGTCTGTCCCCTTATCATTTTTACAATGCCTCAGCCTAATAAATGGGTTCAGAAGGCAGCCCTGCCAGTTTTTCCAAAGCTCTGTTTTATGGGTAAAAGACACATTATTTCCTACAGCACAATTAGAGCTAGGCTGGCAAATAAAATCTTCCCCTCATTGATTGGGACTGATTAGTGATCCTTAAGTGCCAACCATACATTTTGGTACTTTAAACTGTCACTTCTTTGAACACTCTATTCCCTTGGCCATATTACCTTTAGTGTGTCAAGAACTCTGTAGGAAGTTAGTGAGAGGCAATGGAGCCTTTCTCCCTGGAGTCAAAACCACCCAGAAGTATAAAGGACCATTTTACCAAGGAAGGGTGAGAGCCTACACCTTCCTGTCTCCCAGACAGACTCTAGAAATTCTAGTCCTTCAGAAAGAAAACCTGAGGTGCAAAGGAGTTAATGTAGTAGACAACACTGGGTAAAATGGGCTTTTTAAATTGTGAGGGAAGGGGTCTTCTCATTTCCTCAACTTGCTTTGGAAAATAATGGGAACGTGCGGAGAGGAAACTGTTGTTTACATGTGGAAAATGAAAACACCTTACATTTGTGAACCATAGGTTACTCACTGGGGGCTTAGGCAAATTACTTAATCCCCTTGAACTTTATTTTTCATTTGATAAAATGAGAATAATAATATCTGTCCGGCTTACTTTTTGAGAAATAAAGTAATATTACATAATATATATATTATTTTATTATCTATATATAGATATATATTACTTTAGATATAAGTAGGTAGTATATATTACTTTTTATCTATATACAGATATATATATATAGACATTACATATCTATCTCCCTGTCTATCTGCTTTAGAAACTTAAAGTCCCATTTAAGGAATTATATTTCTTCAAGTGCTCTCCCATGCCTAACAGGTTTTGTTTTCTCGCATTTATTTATTCAACAAATACCCACTGAGAGAAGGCCATGAACCAGGGACTGTGCAAAGTATTTGGGACACTGATGTGACCATCTAAGAGCTCATGGCTTAGGGTTTTTATGTGTGCATGTGTGAGGGGGAGAGACGCAGATAGGTAAAGAAGCACTTGAATACTAGGGAAATACAGAGTATTGGGTTTTTCTCAATGATCCCAATTTATAGGTTGAGAAAACTTGAGGCACTACAGACTGGAGCTGATTTTGAGCAGAGTCCCTGAGTATTAGTATGTTTTCCTATACTAGCTCATGTTTCCTCATGAGTTGGAGGCACGATGAAGACTCAGAAGGACAGTGGCTGGCTGCTCTAGGTCTGGATGGGGTTGGGGTTGGGGGATAGAGTGTGTCTTCCATAAATATATCCAGGAGAGTTCTCCAGCATGTCCCACAAAGAAAACAACTGGGAAGTACTAAGCAACTTGATCTCCAGAGGGCACTTCCAGCCTGACCAGCGTATGAAACACAGTAAAATAGCTCCTCGTCTCCAGGTATACTGACAACTAAGGTTGTTCTGAAGGGCCTGGGGGAAATGCCTCTCCAGGTGTCTCGAAGGAAGCAGATCCTCTGGGGAGGCAGATTGGACTCCAATTTGTGGCCACATTGGTCTCCAGGAAAGTTGAAATTCACCCTGTGCGGTTATTTTTGTTATAATGGTGTGTATGCTATAGCCTTTTCACCTGTAAAGTTGGCTCAGTAGTTATTTGCCTCAAATTCTCATTATCTCAACCTGAAAACTCATTTTAAAACCAAGCCATTCATTTATATGTCCATAATTGCACCCTGATAGCATTCTTTACTTAAAACATTTATCACCGTAGTAGACATTAGAAATGTTGAGACCTATCTAAGCTGCTCCTTCCATTTATTGTTTAATAAACAAAACAAAGCATGCAGTCAACGCACAGTTTAATTTCTGCATTAAATCCCCTCAGCTTGAAATCTGTAGTGGTTCCATTTTTCTGACTGGCCTCTGAACAAAAACAGACTTATCCACAATAATGAGGTTTATACTTTTTTTCCCCCTTTTG
The DNA here is from genome assembly GCF_003265705.2 of Callorhinus ursinus. Lineage (NCBI taxonomy): Eukaryota > Metazoa > Chordata > Mammalia > Carnivora > Otariidae > Callorhinus > Callorhinus ursinus. The sequence continues at coordinate 1,394,457 of NW_027397065.1, forward strand.
CTCTCACTTATTGGGATTTCTCACATCTTTTCAAGTGGTTTGCTTGTCTATTCTTTTTTTTTTTTTAAAGATTTTATTTATTTGTGAGAGAGAGAAAGAGAGAGCGCACAAGCAGGGGGTGTGGGCAGAGGGAGAGGAAGAAGCAGACTCCCTGCTGAGCAGGGGGCCCAAGTCTACTGGGGACTCCATCCCAGGACCCTGACTGAGCTGAAGGCAGCTGCTTAACCAACTGAGCCATCCAGAAACCCTTTGCTTGTCTATTCTTGAACCCTGTCCTCCCTAAATTGCTGTTAGTGGTAAATGTAGCTGCTTATGGGGCTCAGCTTGGAGAGACCTCTGGTATGTCATTTGGCTAAGAGTTCTTCTATATTGCTTTATCTTTTCTTTTTTCTTTTCTTTTTCTCTCTTCTCTCCTCCCTCCCTTCCTTGCTTGCTTCCTTCCTCCTCTACATAGGTTCCTAATACTTGTGTCATTGTTATGTCTCATATGTTTGCATGCCTTATTTAGAAAAAAGAATTTTGAGGCATCTTACCTGACTCCATGTCTCAGCTTGGACTAGAGGATCAAGTATAGCTTGGTCTGTCCTGCCTAATCACTGATGGGTTGGGTAGAGAATAGCAGGTACATTCTCAAGTGGGACAGAAAAAACTAGCAGTTTTCGTGAAAAAAATCAACAGAAAATTACAAAATAAAGTTTATCACATTTCCATTATGAAAGCATATATATATGTGTGTGTGTGTGTATATATATATATATATATATATATATATATATATTTAGTAGGAGACAGGAAATGTAGAAGAATTTTTTAAAAATCATTTAGAAACAAATGTTTTACTTTTTCTCATTCTTTTTTATGGTTTTGTGTATATATGTATATTTTCTGTAATTATGATACTAAACTTTGTATATTTCTTTTTTCACTTAACATGACAACGGAATTGTTTATATGTTTTCACGCATTATTTTAAACATAATTTTAAATGAAGGTATAACTGACCATTGAGATTTTGCGAGTGGTACTTGTGTTTTTTTAAACTACCCCTTTTTATTAAACATTTAGGTTTTATGCACTGTCTGCCATTATTATTAATATTATGATGACCATCTTTGGCTATAAAGAAGTTTTTATATTTTGGATTATGTCTTTAGTGTGGCTTCTGAGATGTGTGTTACTGGCTAAAGCATAGAACATTATGATCTGAGAAATGAAACTTGGAAAACAGAATGTGATTCATTCCCTTAAGTTTGTTCAACATGAGCCCATGTTAAAACATGTTGAATAGTGCTGAAGCCAGACTGCCTGTGTCCACATCCGGGCTCCACCCCTCTCTGTGTGACTTTGAGTAAGTTACTAACTTCCATGTCCCTCAGTTTCGTTATCTGTAAAACCCTTATAAAGTTGTTAGGAGGTTTAAATGAGCTAATTTCTATAAAGTGCTTAGAATGTCATCTGACACATAGTAAACACTATATAAATATTAGCCATTACTGTTATTAATAATATCAAACGGGAACTATAAACAAGTTGTGAATTTCTCAGAGTGCCTGGTGCTGGTAGATAAATCCAAGGAAGGAATATTAGAGCTATAGAAAGTACAGAGGGAAACCTTTCAAATAACAAGATGGGGGATAGATTAGCTGGTTGATGGAGACAATCATAATATTTTATATTTATGGAGGACTTCACAGTTTATAGTCTTTTGATACTGGTACTCAGCCGTCTCCCCCCCATCACACGTTATGTCTGTGAGGTGTAGGTCATATTAGTTCTATTCAACAGTTAAGGAAGCAGGCTTAGAGTTAGGAAGTGACTGAACAAGAGTCCATAGTCAGTGAGTGGAAGAGCCAGGTCTTGGCTTTAAGTCTTCCCCTTTTTAATATAACAGTTGGTTGCAATACAGAATCACAGTCTAGATAAACTGAATATGAATGGATTTATACAAATTCTAGAATAATTGAATAAAAGGGAGAGGTAATTTTAGGATAAATGATAGGAAGTTTTACTGTCTGCTACCTGTAAAAGTGGAAGGTGCTGAATTTATAAATAAATTCCTCAAAGGATAAATTGTGGAGGAAATTCCATAAATGACATCAAAACACTTCAGGGGCAAAATTAGTTCTCTCTAAATCTTTTGTGTGACAGCCTTAACGTGAGGTCAGATCCACGCTAATTTCTTATAGCAAAAGTTGGTGCTCCTAGCCCTTACATAGGTGGAAAGGGTCTTTCACACTTGATGTGTTTTTTGCTAAATAGCTACAGACCAAAGAGTTCATATTCATTACTAAAACTTTGAAACTAAGCATCTTTACATCTTTTTGGGAGCATCAGCAAGAAGGGAAAACATAATAGTAATTTAATTCATTAATTTGTTTCATCAGCATTAACAGACCACTTTCTGGAGGGTGAGGCACAGAGTGTCTAATGAAAGAACTAAAGGTGCTTAGTGATGAAATTTTCTGGGCAGTGAACCAGTGCATCTTTCCAGATTATGAATAACGAGCCTGTGGTAGGTAACATTGTAGCAACTCTATGCTTCCCTGTGTCTTTATGGAAGAACTTAAAAAATGGAGTTTTGGGGATGGACACAAAGTTTTCATTTGGTTTCATTTTACTGAAACCAACTGAATTCTGCTGTGACCTTTGCAGTACCGAAATGCTCTTGCCCGGCATGGCCTCAGAGTGGCACATTGTCCATCTGGGTTGTATTAGAAGGAAAGACCAACATTTTTTGGCTTCACGTTCATGGTGGCTTAATTTTCAACAGAAAGGGAAGATTTAAACAAAAGATTTCTTGTAAGGAGAGCCTTTTTCTCCTTTATTGTTAAATATTATAAAAATATAAGCTTTTCCTCAAGTTGGTATCATTGCACTACCACCCTTAATAAAAAGAAAACAGAATAGAAAATCTAAGTAGCCCTATGTCTATTAAAGAAATTAAATTTGTAATGAAAAACCTTCCCATAAAGAAAAGGAAACAGGACATGACTTGATGAATTAACATTTTGCTTTCAGAAACTGGTTTGTGTATTTTGGCAGTTAAATCAAATTCTGCTCGACTTTGGAACAAAACGAAGGTCCATTTAATGACGGCTAAATGGAGGTGTGGACACTTCACTGATGGGAGACACTGACTGTGGCACCTTCACAGAGGGTCCTCTTTCAGACTCAGCTTTCACACAGCTACGTGATCAGCTAATGGTGGTTTTGTCTTTTTTTTTTTTTGCCTTTTTTTTTTAATATTGAATTGAATGGTCAGTTTAGTATGTGAAAATGCAGTTCAAGTGTTCTTGGGGAAAAAATGCATAACACAAAGACAAACAGTGGATGCAAACTGACATCTTGAATTGTGACTCAGCCTATGAATTTTGATCCTCGATGCCCATGAAGATCTGAGTTCACATGCGCTGACTTCAGAAAAGCCATTTTCAACACTCTTCATGCCAATTTCATCCTTTGTCCCTGTCTTGAAGATATCCAGATTTATAGTTTGTTTTTTAGTCTTTTTCTCAAGGTTCATCTTCCTGGTGCATGCCTTTTATCTAGCTGTCATGACAGACTTTAAGATGAAGATGTCTAAAACTGAAATTTTCATTTCCACCTGCACATTTTCCTCTTCTTGGTAATAGTGTCTTAATTATTCCAATATTTCAATTTGGAAATCTAGGCATTGGCCCAGCCATCTACTTCTTAGCCACCTTCCAGCCAGTTGTTAGGAGAGTAGGATGTGCTTACATCTGCAGATCCTTGACATTTGTTAGGGGTAGATTCCTTAGACTTCTAGAACCTGTAAGTCTTCAAATACTCTTCAACTACAACTATTATTGTCCCATAAAATTCAGCAAAATGTAACTTTATGCTACTAAAGTTAAGACAACAAAAAGCTGCACCGAGGAGAAAACATGGGACAATCAGTCGGTCTGGCTCACTGACTAAACTGCTCCTTCCAGCAAAATGTGCCTGTTATCAACTTAGCAAAATGGTACATTGAAGGGAACCCTTGCGGATTTACCTTTTCTGGGCTTGCTATGTGTTATGGCCCTGAAGGTCCATGAAGTTCCTTAATTTTCTTAGGCCAGCAAGACAAAAATATTTCGTGAGACGACTTCGGCCAGCACTCCAGCCAGAACAAGAGCTGTTCAGCAAGGGAGGGATAAACTTCAGTGAAAGTGAAAAGACAGTTAACTTATGGTGTGAGGATATGCATAGGAAACATATGACTCTTGAGGAAATGGGATGAGGAAAATGCAGGGAGCACACAGATATTTCTGTGAAGGGCTAATGGAGTCACTTCAGTTTTTTCACTTGTATCATAGTGCTTTTAGGAGACAAATTATATGCAAGAGTTGCACTGGTGAATATGAGATTCTTGAATGTGTAAGGATGTATTCTCTGTGAGCGGTAAGGGTCTACAGAACTATATATCAGGAATCTTTAAGGTTGCTTACAAATATTAAGATCTATGATATTTGAAAAGAAATATGTATATATTCATGTATACATTATATACATGTATATATTTATATATGTATGTATATATACAAACACACATAGATGTACATATATACATAAGTAAATGTGTGTGAATTTCCTTGATTTTTTTTTTTGTACTCTTGTGTATTGTTGATGAAAATTCTCAGTCAGTCCTGCAATTTCTGATGTGTATCAATCCTGACATGAAACAACTAAATTAATCCCTGGCCCCATATAAGGCTCCCAACAATTGCAGTTGTTTATTTTCACTGTTACAAATTGAATTTAGCCCCCTGGTATATTTCATAAAAATCCACAGATGGTAATTGCCTTCCAGGCGAGTTGGGTTGGGTTTGAACCAGTGACCTATGTGGTAAAAGCTCTTTTCTCAATCTCTGGATCTATCCATTTGCCTGGTTACAATCTTAAAGTTGAAAAAAAAAAAGTCTTAAAAATACTTTTGTGGGTTGTCTTGATCATCAAATTGGTATGTCCAAATATAAAATTAATCTATAAAGCAACTCAGCTTAAAAGTGTCTTTTTACCCCTAATGTTTTAGAACATTTTTTAAAAGCAAGTTTTAGGGTAGGAATCAAGAAGTTGGCCAAGTCTGACTTTCCAAATGTTATGTAAAGGGCCTTTTACTTGGTAGGAGGGATAGATTCTTTTGGTCTAGATATTTTATCCAAGTGCTGTTCTTCATAAACAATCAAAAGTTTATTGTGCAGGGAACTAAGATTCCCAAATGCAGCATGGAGTAGCTCTAAACAATATAATTTACTGAGAATTTCAGGCTACTGTGAAATCTCAATGTCTTCTAAAAATGGAAATAAGAGAAAACTAGCATGATGGTGGTCTTTAAGTATTTACCCTTTGGTCCCTGCATTTCCCATAGGAGTAAAGAATAAACAAACACAGGAAGACTTATTTTCTATGGCTTGTCAATATGGATATCTGAAGCTTGATTGATTTTTGGGGGGATCAATGAGGTCATGCGTAAAAGGCTGATGGATATCTAGACCTTGTTGCTTTAAACACTATGTAAACTAGGCCATATTCTTCCCCAGAAGCTGTAGTCTGGTTACCGTTCAGGGTCGCTGTAATTAACTCATGACCCAACACTCTTTCTGTTGGAAAATTGAGCACTTCCTTTTTTTCAGTGAGAAAACATTCAGGAATTATTAACTTGGGTAGATACACTGAACACTAACTCTCCCCCATCAGCTCTATCCGTTTTGCGCTGCTACCAGTGCTTGCTCATAGCATCAGTTCTGGCTGCATTTCCTTTATGGCAGTGTTCCATTCAATTAGAGTCCTCCTTGAGTCTATTTTCTCCACTTCTCCCACTCTCAAGGATTCATCACCCTCCAGGGGCCCTGCTATCCAATCCAGCTGAAGTTCTATAGACTCTGTCTCCGGTGTGGATTCTGACTGGTTAATTATCTCTATTTCCATTATCATCAGCCCTGTTCAGGCCACCATTTTTCCACCCCTGGATCATTGCCATAGCTTCCTTTTTAGAACCGATACTGGAAAGTCTGTCCTGGGCAATCTATTCTTCATTTGGCTGTAGTCAACTTTTTAAACAATGTACATCAAATTATGGCTCTTTTTTGCTTCCCATCCCACTAAGCTTAGAATTCAGATTTCTTAACCCTGCATGATTTATATCCTATGTCAACATGTGCCCCTTTCCTCCTGGACCTCTGTGCTCTAGGTGCTCTGGTCTTTTTTTTTTTTTTTTGACACCTCAAAAACACTAGACTTAAATCTAGACCTGTGTACTTAGCTTTCTCTGTGCCAGGATATATTCCTCTACTTCCACCCTACTCCCCACCAGATATTGCATAGCTAGACCCTTCTTGCCATTCAGATCTGTGTCAGTTGATGCATCCCCAAATGTCTTCCTCTGACCATCTCATCTAAAGTAACCATCAGGTCACTCTCAGACAAATCATCCTGTCTTAATCCTTTGCATAACAGTTAATACAATATGATATTCTTTCTCTCTCTTATCAATCAAGAATCTATTTATTGTCTTTCTTTCTCCACGGGAATGGATTGTAAGCTCCATGACATCATGAATCTGTCTTTAAGCCTTAGTGCCTAGAACTATGAGCTTGGTACATGGTATGTGCTCAATAAATGTTTGTTGAATAAATTAATGAACTTGTAGTATCTAGGCTAGTTATTAGTCATCAAGGCTAGAAAAGATGAGTTTCCCCACTTTTCTGCCAGAGCCACATAACCCTGTTGTTTAAAACAAAATGAAACAAAACAAAAACCAAAAAAAAACTCAAACCAACTCCATTGTCATCCTTTATTTTCTGTTCTCACTCTGTACTCTGTTCCAGCCCCTTATCACTTCCAGTCTAGGGGACATCACCAGCCTCCTTGGACTATATGACATTAGGCTCTTAAACCTTCAATTGATCCTACTTTCATCATATGTATTCCCTATGTAAAAAATCTTTAACATTCCCCAATTGTTTTTTAAGATTTTATTTATTTATTTATTTGAGAGAGAGAGAAAGGGAGAGTGCTGAGGGTGAGAGCAGGGGAGGAGCAGAGGCAGAGGGACAAGCAGACTCCATGCTAAACTTAGAGTACAAAGTGGGGCTTGATCCCAGGACACTGAGATCGTTACCTGAGCTGAAACCAAGAGCTAGAGGCTTAACCACTGAGCCACCCAGGCACCCCAAACATTCCCCAATTCTTTAACAAAAAGAGATTTATTAAAATACTATTAAAAAATGCTAAAACAACATTTTAAAATACAAAGAAATCACACATAATCAACATCCTAATGGGGATTGTCTTTCCTTTCTCAATATTCATGTTTCAGTCTATTCATACATGGAATAGTCTTACATGGCCATAGTAAGTGTGTGTACAGTTCTCTGTATTCCATATTTTTACTTAATACTTCATAAACAGTTTCATGTTATTCCATAGTTTTCCTATTTTGTTTGTATTGGTCACATAATGTTCCATTGATTATGTGCTGTAATTAAATGTCCAATAACAGAAAAGAGGTTGGACTATTTCCAGTTTTTTTGTTAATGTAATAGCTATGAATATTGTTGTACAAATGACTTTTTCTTTTCAGTTATTTCTTTTGGAGAAATTCCAAGTCATAGAATTAATGGGCCAAATGTTGTGATCAATTTATATGTGTGTGTGTGTGTGTGTGTGTATAATGTGTGTTTGTGTTACTAAATCCTATATCCCCCTTCAAAAGGCTTATACAAATTTTTAATGCTATAAACCATGTATAGATACTATTATTTTTCCTGGAATTTGCCTAGATTAGGTTTCTTCTTTTGTAAAATTTGGTTAATTTAACTGTTTTATTATTGTTTTCATTTGCAGTTTTATTTCTTACTGCAAGTTATAAGGCTTAATGTGTTTCCATATATTTGCTTCATATTTGTATTTTCCCTTGTGTGAGTTCACTGTTCACACCTTTTGGCTCTTTATTAATAAAGCTCCTGATGTTTTATATTTATATTAACCCTTCCTTGAACTCAACTTTTGCCATAGTTGTCTGCTTCTGTTTTTTCCCCACTGTGGCCCCACCTCACCTCTAACCCCATTGACAATGGCCCTACAATCACTCATCAGATCAGCTTTGTTGTTGACTCACTTCTATCCGGTGATGTGATGCACAGGTTGATGTTTATTCTTACTGCTGTGCTTTTTGCAGTCTTACTTCATTTGATTTAAGTGAAGTAAATTCCCTCCCTCTTTTCCAAGTCCTTTTGTACCCATAAAGTCCCAGATAATGAATACTTCCCTGACTTTACTCTCCTGACTTCTCTTCTCTTGCAATCACCTAGAGCAAGACAGCGCTTACAGTGATCAAATGTTAGATTTAGGACTTAGGATCTCTAAAAAAGAGATGCATAATCTTAATTGATAACATTCCCACTTTCTGTTTTAACGCTCTAATGTTGGCTCACTCCTAACGTCTCTCCCAGAGCCTTGGGGTAACTAAAACGGGGTAAGAGTGTGTGGAGGGGGTGACAGGTCAAATGTGATCTATGCAGTGATGCACTTAGGTTTTCTTGTTTTTAAATTAAAGATGTGTTATATGTCTTTGACATCTTTATGATGTGTTATATACCCACTATCACAGAACAAATAGATCTGTGATCTATGTTTCACAATTTGTATAATTCATTTAATGTAGTAACAATGTATTTCCAGTAGGTAAAATACAGTTTTTCTCCTCTCGGATCTTATGGGAGCCAGTGTTGACATGTGGCATTATACCCTTTTGTTATGACTTCACACCTCCAGTTTCTTCAACTACTCTGTGTGGGTCATGATTTTCAGAGTCTTCACTCTCCCTACCTTCTTTTGGATGTTCTATGCTGTGCTGTTCCCCTCCCCCAATTTAAATGATCTCTTTAAATAGTGCTAAGTACCCCCAAACTGAGAAAACTATTCTAGTCACAGTTGGAGCAGAACAGACCCTGACATCACTCTTCCTCCTAAAAGTTGTGTACCTCAGAACAACTTGACAAGCATTTGTTAAACACTTTCTCTGTCTTTATGCTTGGCATTGTTGTTTGCTTGGGTTTCACGTGTTCCTTGTGTCTCACACACTGGGTTGCAGGCACTTTGATGATATTAACACAGTGATGGTGTTTCTCTCATCCTCCTTCCTATTGTCCACAGGGCTGAGCACATTTAAGGTGCTCGGCAAATACTTCCTGATCACTTGCTATTTCCTTTGAAGCTGTTGGGAGATTTTTAAGAAATTGTTCTGAAAGGACTGACCTGAGATGGCCCATCACTCCCCCCAACAGATTTATTCACCCAGAGAAGCGTGGTCCTTGTTTTCCCAAGAGTAGAACAAGAAAGGGAAGGAGAGTGTAGAAGGGAATTGAGGAGTAAGTCAGGTGAACGAAAATGAACCATTTTAAACATAGCCTTTGACTTCTGAATTAAAAAAAAAAGAAACAATCTGTAAAAAGGTTCAGCACATCTTAAAAAATGAAAATTTCCTGAAAGTGACCAACATCAGCTTTATTCATGTAAAAGCCTCCTTTCTCCCACTACATCCTGTCATTTATAGTAGAGCATGCCATTTATAGTTCTCCTACGAAGATCATAGCAGAGATAATCCTACAAAGATCTCCCCTGGAGCATTTTAGCAAAGGGAGAAAGTCAAATTATGAGAAGCAAATGGAAGATTTTTAGGTTAGTGAAACCTGAGGTCACCTGGTCTAGCCCTCTCATTTAACAGTTGAGAAGTCTGAAACCCAGAGAAGTAAAGTGACTTGACATAGATCATATAATTAGTCAGAAGGGCAGAAATGATATAGGATAAAAGGATGCTGACTTCCCTGTGTTTTTATTTTAACAGTACATTGTACTGTTTTGCATTTTTTATTTAAAAAATTTTTTTTAAGATTTTATTTATTTATTTGACACAGAGAGAGAGAGCGCAAGTAGGCAGAGCGGCAGGCAGAGGTAGAGGGAGAAGCAGGCTCCCTGCTGAGCAGAGAGCCAGACATGGGGCTCAATCCCAGGACCCCAGGATCATGACCTGAGCCGAAGGCAGCTGCTTAACTGACTGAGCCATCCAGGTGCCCCTGTTTTCCTTTTTTTTTTTTTTTTAATTATTTATTTATTTGACAGACAGAGCACAAGCAGGGGGAGCAGCAGGCAGAGGGAGAGGGAGAAGCAGGCTCCCCACTGAGCAGGGAGCCTGATACAGGACTTGATCCCAGGACCCTGGGATCATGACCTGAGCCGAAGGCAGTCGCTTAACCAACTGAAGCACCCAGGCACCCTGTTTTCCATTTTTTAAACAAATTCTTATTTTACAATAAAGAATAGTTAACATAAAACAATTTAAAATTCACTAATATCTCTTTGTTAAAAATGTTCCAGCAGTGAATGCCAGGAAGACCTCAAGACCGTTTATCAGACCAAGTTATTCGTGTGTGTTGAGGATTGCTAGGGTCACTTGACCTTCATCATTGTACCTCATGGGGCAGATAAAGCTGATACTAATGGCTTGTAAACACAAGCAGCCGTGCTCTCTTGCTTAATAATTTAGAACCTTAATTGGAAAGAAATCTTCAATAAACTTTAATTGTGAATAATAATTTGCCAGCTTTTTATGAGTTGGAGAGAACACTCAGGTAGAACTGGGTAAGCATTTAGAGAATAGTCATTTTATTCCATGGGGTTGTAGAAGTTGAAGCAAATGATTATCACTTAGCCTGAGCTGCTGGGATTTTTTTTTCGGAACTTGATGACAGGCCTTTTCATCTTTTTATGGAATCAGCTTCCTTTCAGCTTTCAAGATATATTTCAGAATATAGATTAATCAGGTAGATTCTGGATGAACCAAGCAGAAGAAACAAAAAATATGAGAGGGTATTTGGTTTTTTCAGAGAGTTTTCAGTCAGATATAGTAGCTATGCATATAATATTTTCTCTATTTGCTATCCCATATCAATGCTGGGGATTTTGTTTTTTGAAAATAAAATTGAATTCCCGTGAAGAATAAAAGAACTACATTTTTTTCTTCTTTGAGACAGAGAGAGAGAGAGAAAACGGGAGTTGGTGGGGGGAGGAGAGAGAGAAACTTAAGCAGGCCCCACGCCCTGCACAGAGCCCTGACACAGGGCTCTGCCTCATGACCCTGAGATTATGACCTGAGCTGAAATCAAGAGTCAGATGGTTAACCAACTGAGCCACCCAGGTGCCCCCAAAGAGCTATTTTTTAATAGATTTGCTGATGCCTTTCAGCCCCTCTTTTTGGGTATTAGTTAGTGATTGAGGTGGTGTGATATACTTGGAAGAGAAAGAGTGGTAGACTGGGGCAGTCCCTCATTCTGCTTCCTGTCTAAACTTGTACTAGTTTTCTCACCAATTGTAGGGCACCAACGCTGACATTCCAGGGCTCTCTGACCCATTGGAAGACCCAATTCATTCCAGGTAGGCAGGTAGGCAGGGTCTAGACCCCAAACATCTGGATGCTCTAACTCTGAATCCTGGGGTATAGTAGCCTGTGAGTAGCTGGCCTCCTCATTTCCTGGGCCTTATAGGGAGGGAGGATATTCTGATTCCATTGGTTCTTTGGAGAATGGCTTTCTCTGATATCTCAATTTCTTGGTCCTTCAGATGTCAAATAGTAGAGGCTGTCTTTGTCTTTTTACCCTCATATCCCAAGAAAGTAAATACATTTTCTTTTTTAGTTTCATCCTTGAGTTACATGATAGAGGTAGAAATAGAAGTTGAACATGTTTTCCTGTTCCCCAGAGTTATGATTAGTATTTTACATTATCCTCAAAAGCAAATTTTAAAGCTAAATTTAAGGGAAGAACAAGTTCTTTATTTTTTAATTGTGCTTTTGCATTTTTCTTTCATTGTTTTTCCATAGCTAATGTCTCCCACTGTTTTAGCTTCTTCCTTTCTCCAGGTTTCGTTTATCAGACAAAGACAAACCTGGTATTGTACCCCACCCCCTTATATCCGAATTTCATATTGTTAGAACTTGGACAACTACCACTGATAGCTGGAGAAAGGAGAATGTTTTCAGGCATATTGTTAGCAGTTAATTAGAACAGGTTTTGTTTTTAGTCTAAGAAAGGCACTGGAAAGTTACTCTACAATTCTGATTTGAAGTTATGTATGTAGAAACTGCAACAATGCTCTAAAGCAGATGTTACTGGAAGAAAACAGCTTTGTACAAATATTGAATAGATTCTGTCATTTAGGTTTTACTTCCAGGGCTGCATTAAAAAGGATTCCATCTAAGCTACTTGTGCCTTCCTCCTGGAAGCTGGCATATACTTCCTAGCAATGACAGTCCAAATAAGGTCAGCTATGCCTTGGGTGTGAGGCAAGAGAGATATGGGAAGGTAATGGGGCAAATGTGGGTGTCCTAGGTTCAGAGTGGATGAGTATTTATTTTCTCACAGTTCTGCAGACTGGAAGTCCAAGATCAAGGTGTTGGCATAGTGGTTTCTGGTGAGGCCCTTCTTTCTGACTTGCAGATAGATGCCTTCTTGCTGTGTTCTCAAGTAGCTTTTTCTCTGTGCACACATACTTCTGATATGTCTCTCTCTTCATATAAGGACACAAATCATATTGGATTGGAGTCCCACCCTTATGACCTCATTTAACTTTAATTACCTCCTTGAAGGGTCTGTCTCCAAATAGAGCCAAATTGGGGGTTAGAGTTTCCACCATGTGGATTTGGGGGTAGGGAATAGTTCAGTCCATAACAGGGATCTACACAGCCAACATTCCCTCACAGTTACCATGGCTTTGTCAGTCAGTTGTAACCTGGCTCAGGAGTAACAACTAGACTTTCTCATTGTGTTGAAAAACCAAACTGTGGGGTATGATCTTACCTATCTGGGGGACTGAGGCCAGTCAGCAGCTGGAAGGTTCAGGAAAATCTTCAGGGCTGGAGAAATTCTGTTTGAATTAGAAATCCTTACTCATTTCCTGACACCTACAAGTCAGGAAGAAGCGAGGGAACCTTACCAAGTGGCCATCTTGGTGGAGGTGAGCATTCCAGAATAACCACTCAGAGTGTGATAAACCATTCATCCAGTTCACCATGTTACTTTTCTCCTATTTGTCCTTAACCAGGACGTATGTTAACATCAAATGCGGTCCTTCATTGACATCACGTTTTGTGGGTGACTGATCACCTCATTGAGGATGAATTTAGGATTCAGTAGTTCATTTTAGAAATAGGTGGTGGGAAATTAATGTGTTCTTTAAAATACATGGCAGCTAATTTATTTGAATCATTATAGCCCACTGAGCATATACGTCAAGGTCTCCTACAGTCAAGATGTTAGATGCTGCTAATCAGTCTTCTGATGTTTGAGAGATGAAGGCAGTCCACTTATATTTGATGATGATTACTTCAGATTTAAGGCAAAGCTTTTGTGTTTTCGTTTAGATTTTTAAAATATTCCGGAAATTAGGCTGTAAAATTTCCTCCTTCTGAAATAATAAAGCCCTGTATGTATGATATGTACAACACATTCCCTCAATGGCCTTCCAAAGCCAACCTAATTTTGGAGGTTCAACATTTTTTTGAAATCTCAGAAAGAAAATTTTGGTCAAGTATTCATTCTTTGATTTGATAAATATTTATTAATTTATTAAGTGCCTGCTATTTGTCAAGCACTGTGCTTAGTGAGGACAAGGTAAGATTGATAAATGCTCCCACTTGGAGCTTACATTCTCACGTAGGAATAAACACTGAGCAAACAAATACAATACACAAAAGAAAGATCCAACAACAGTGCTATGCAGATAATGAAAATAGGGTAATGTGAAAGGTGGCCAAGGGATGTCTCTTTGAGGAGGAAATGCTTAAGGTGCCAGCCATGCATCCACCAGGGTGAAGGAATGGCAAACAAAGGGGCCAGCAGGTCAGAAGTTTCTACAGCTGAAACAAGCCTGGTGTGTTGTAAGGACTAAAAAAAGGCCTTTATTGCTGGAGCGGAGAGTATGAGAAGAGAGAGTGGTATAAAATGAGAAGTTCAGTGATAGAGCTGAAACCAGACTTTGTAGGACTTTGGAAAAGTGGAGAGTTCAACTCTCATGTAAGTGCTGTGGGAAAGCAATCGAGGATTTTGAAATACCGCTTTGTCTGCTGTGAGGAGAATGGTTTGCAAGGAGCAAAAGCAGAAGCTAAAGGACATCTAGAAGGTTATTGCAATCGTCCAGGGTGGAGACGAGAACAAATTAGACTAGGGTAGTGCCACTGAGGATTGAAAGGTCACAGATTTGGGTTACATTGGGTTATGTTTGGGTGGATGGTGACGTTTTTAAGCTGGAGAAGTCAAAGTGGGTGGTTTAGGGAAAGAGGAGGGAAGAAATGGAAATTAGGATTTATGTTTTTTTGATTGTTTATTTTTATAGAAGGTGTTCTCCAAATACTGCCCTAAAGTTTAACATTTTTAAAAATCTTGAACTTTTATTTTTCAAATTGTTCCTTACCAATACTTTGACTTTTAAAAATAATTTAAATTTATTGGCTATTGCCAGATGTTTTATTATTCCTATAAACTTTGAGATCATTCTATACAACTGCTTCTTGCCTCCCACCAACAACATAAAATGACAACCTCCACTGAAAATCCAATTAGAATGACACTGAGTTTTTTTAAATTAATTTTGGAAAATTTAATCTTTTTAATATGTTGTCTTCTCATTCGTGAACATGGTGTACCTTTCTATATGTCCATAAAATTTTATAATTTTCTTCATATAGGTCTTGAGCTTTTCTTGTTAAATTTTTTGCTAAGTACTTTTATTGTTTGGTGCTATTTTAAATATTTTTCTGAATACCATTTTCTTTTGTTAGGTGATTTATAACTAAAGTAGAGAAAAACTAGTGCTTTATTTGTATTTATAGTGTATTCCACATCTTACCAAATTCTCTTATTAATGCTATTATATTTTTCCAGAATATCTTAGATTTTCTAGTTATTCGTTATATCAACGAGACATTTTTGTTCCTTCTGTTTTAATGCTTATATAGTTATTTAATTTTCTTATATTACTAGAGCTTATGAAATAATTTTAAATAATAATTAGATGATTTTAATAAAAATTATTTTAGTGGCTTACCATTAGGGAGAATATTCTTGATTTTCAGTAAATGTTTTGATTCTAATAAATTTTATTTTACTAGAGAGGATTTTCTTATCAAGAATGGTTGTTAAATTTTATCAAATGCAGTTTCAGCATTTATTGATTTGATATTTTTTTGTTTTGTTGATATAATAGATTATGTTGATAAAATTTCTGATTATATTGATATAATGCCTTGCTTTCCCAAAATAAGAATTTCTTGGCCACAGTGTGTTAATCTTTTAATATATTGCTGAATGCTTCTTGTTAATACTGTATTAAGCATATATATATATATATATATATATATATATATATATAGATAGAGAAGGCATATTGGACAAATATAAATAAGGACATAAATGGATATTAAAATGAATAAGGACATAAAGAACTTTTATATTTAAAAATTTTAAATAGAAAATTGTATGTAGAAACTGTATATAGAAAGAAACTTAAACCCTCAGGGGCGCCTGGGTGGCTCAGTTATTAAGCGTCTGTGATCCCAGGGTCCTGGGATTGAGCCCCGCTTTGGGCTCCCTGGTCAGCAGGAAGCCTGCTTCTCCTTCTCCCACTCCCCCTGCTTGTGTTCCCTCTCTCGCTGTGTCTCTCTGTCTGTCAAATAAATAAAATAAAAAAAAAAGACTTACAACCCTCAAACATAATATAAATTTTCACAAATATAACCCTTGAACACTTATAAAAACTGATTGTATACCCGCTACAAATTCCAAAAGCCAATACTTTACAGGAAACTGTTTTACTTCATAAGATAATGAAATTAAAATAAATAATCAAGCATGATAAAAACTTATCTATTTGGAAAATAAGAGTCACATTCCCAGATAAGCCTTGAATGAATTTTTGAATCAAAATTTTAAACTTTCTAAAAAAGCAAAGAAAAGGAAAACACTTTATACAAGAAATGCAGTCAATTTTTGCAATCCGGTTTTCTCATTTAATGAATTATAAATGTCAGTCTGTATCAATGAGCAAAATGATCTTACAAAAACAGAAACTAGATTTTATCACCTCATCTCCTTAATAAAATATTTCACAGTCTGAATATACTTATAAATTTATATTTATTTATATATTTAAAAAGAAATATATATATATATCTCCAAGCTTCATCATCTGACCTGCAAGGCCCTGAGTGATCAGGCTGTAGACTTGCCTTATACCACTCTGTGCCTCAATTACTTTGCTCCAAACTCTCTTTCAGCTCCTCAAGTACATGAAACTTTCTTGCATCAGATTCTTTGTTCAGACTGTCCTTCTCTAGGATCTTTGCATGGCTGGATTCTTCTGATCCTCTTTGGATCTCAGCTTAACCTCTTCCCTGTATGGTCAAATGAGAGTTGGATTCTGATATGGAGATCGTGTGTCCCAACTTGGCTGGCACAGTTTTCACCTGTTATTACAACATAATCATTAATAATGTCTCCTTTTTCTCTCAAAGTGCCGCAGAGTTTGAATGATGAGTTTTAGAGTTACCCTACTCATAGTCCCCAGTTCTTTCCATTTGTAACAGTTACCATAGTTTATAATTATGAATTTGTCTCTCTGTTTACCTGTTTGTGGTGTGTTAGCCCAAAATCTCAGTGAAAGTGGAAAAAAATTTGTTCTCCACTATACACATCTAGTCCTTAGATTTTGACCCTCACAATACATGTTTTTGGTTGAATGAACAAGGGGAGAGAAGATTATAAGAGATGTTGAGTTTGGAAAAACAAAAGAAGAAGGTACAAGAACTTATGACATAGAAGGGTGGAGTATTAACTAGGACAGCCTCAATAAAATACTCGAAGAAGGGGTTGAAGGGCAGAGAGGGGGAGTGCAGGGGATAGAAGAAGCTGGGCCGAAATGGTCTGAGGAAAGTGATAATTTTTAGGGATTCCACAGATAGTAGAAGCAATAGGTTTTTATATTGCTAATAAAGATATCATTTACCTGATTTAAAAAAATGAAGGCAGAGAGAATATGTAGTGCTCTGATACAAACTGAAATTTGGAAACTATCCGGAGTTCACCATTCCTTCACAAAGAAGAAGTCTACAATGGACATCAAGATAATGGCAGATTTCCACCAGCCTAGCCTGCTGACAACTGAGCAGACCAGGCTGGATGCCATTATTGTGACTTGAGCACCTAAAGTACTTGGCAGATGCAGCTGGAATCCTTAATCCTGACACACTCCCCACTTGCACAGCAGCCCACCTCCAGCTGGCTCAGAGCTCCCCAGGCTCTTAATCCAGGTAGCTCCAGCCAATCAGCAGAACTCACAGGACTTACTTTCTGACTGTGGGAGAGAAAGGGTGGTCTTTTGGCTTTAAAAAGTCTGCTGCTATTTTCTTGCTCCAACCTCCTCCCAGGGGCCAGACTTTAACTGGGTTGCTGCATCAGGCTCCCCGTCTGGGAGAATTTCCCCATTCAGAGCTCCAACTTTGGTCTCTACTCTTTATATTTTTCTTTAACAATAATATTCTTTTACCAAGGGTGAAATGCAGTTCTTACTCTGCCTCCTCATCCCTATACCCTTTCTCAGTCTCCTTTGAAGGTGAGGGGTTTTCTAGTCTCTATGAAAATCGTTAATAAGTTTGAACATTAAAAATATTTCAGAAAGCAGTTCAATCCATTGGCTAATAATAAAAGTGTAAAATCTATTAAACAAGTCCTTGAAAGCTTAAGTGCTTTTATTAGCATCTTTGTTTCAATTTAATTTAGTTTAGGTATTGGGTTTTGATTTGGTTTAGTTTTGATTATCTGCAATTAACTATGAGGCTTATTATTTAAAACCAAAGTTAGCTCAGTGAGATTTGCCTTGCTTTAGTCTATGACAACAAGGAATCTAACACTAGTCACAACAACTTCTTTTCTTTTCTCATGAGTAAAATTTCTGCAAGTCTATATGCATCAAAATGAGCTACAGACCACAGAAGTATTCATTTCCCCATAAAAATCTATGATTTTTTCATTCAGATAGTGAACATCAGAGCATCTGAACCAACAAAAGGCCCTAAATACTAAGGATCTAAAAATATTTTAAAGATATTTCCGTAATCAAATTTTCATTTCTTATGATTCATACCTACCCCATGAAATAAATACTTTTTTTAGAATTTAGTACTGCCAATATTTAGTAATAATTAGTAATATCTTAATATTTAGTATAGTTTAGTTTTCCTTTTTTTTGAATAATCAACCATAAGCCAGTTTGTTAAAAGAAAAGTTTTTAAAGACACTTTAAATAAAGTCCAGTTTGAAAGAAATCTTGAAATAAAAGGCTTAATCAGTGAGGAGGCATTTATTTACTAAGTAGGCGACATGGCATTAGTCCAGTGCTAAGCAATACCAGGCACAAAAGGACAGATGTCTGACAGGAATGCATTTGCTCTCTGGGGGTCCCCACTGCTACTGCCCGTGTCTAAGCCTTCATCCCTTTGCCTCTGCAGGACTGAAATAGTCTGGTCCTTCTCCCTCCCAGCCCCCACTGTCACCTTCCAGCTCCACCCCATGTGGCAATCTGCACATACTGCCAAATCCATCTTACTGAAATATTTTCATTACTTTTTCTTTTTCCTAAAACTGCTTAAGCTAAACTCCAAAGTTCTCAGCCTTACACAGAGGGAGAAGCACTGGTTTAGAATCAGAGCCAGGCTCACACCTTTGTTTGGATTCTTATGTGAATGACTTGAGTACATTGCTTAATATCATGTGTAAAATGGGTATGATCATGATTACCTCACCAGGGTGAGAAAAGGAATAAATGAATAGTGTATGCAGAGCCCTAAGCAAGTCCCAATTGCTTACCACAGGTTTGTTTTCATTCTTAAATTAACCGGCTTTGGACATCCTTTGCTATGGGACCCCTCTTCCTTTCTAATTTATCTCTTTTCACTTTTCTGCACCAACACTCTTTGCCATATTATGTCACCTACACACAACCTCTGCACATGCCTTTTGTTTTCCCATTTTCATGTCTTGGTTCATGATTTGAAAAAAAAGATAATATTTATTTATGTGCTAGTACTGCGTTAAGCTGACATGTTAGCTCATTTAATCTTAACAAATAATGTATTATTATAGATGAGGAAACAGTTTGAAAAGGTTGAGAAACTTTAACTTTAAATGCATTAGTATCCATCATTTGAGGATGGTACTTTTATTTTTCCCATTTACAGATAAGAAATTTCAAAGAGGTTTGTAAAAAAAAAAGAAGGAAATTTTAAAGAGGTTAAAAAAGTGATGAGTAGTGGTTTCAAATAATTGAAGTCAGCTTGCTTGAATAATGACAGAATGACTAACTAATTTCCATAAAAAAGTAGAAGATATGGTGATAATTTATAAATGAAACAGACAACACAGTTTTGAAGACAAAGAACAAAATAAGTGTCCTTTCCTGTCAGATAAGAAGATAGTATAAAGCTACAGTAATTTGGGTGAGGTGGTATTGGCGCAGAGATAGAAAATGAGCCAGAGGAACAGAATACAGAGCTCAGAAAATGGGCCCATGCATACGGAAGAATGCTGTATATGGCTGACATATCTGAATCACTGAGGAAAAGGATGGGCACTATAATAAATGGTGTCAGGGGAAAAATGAAATTAAACTTCTACTTCATACTGCATGCAAAATACAAAAATAAATTTCAGGTGGATTGAAGATTAAATGAGAAAAATAATACTATAAAAATATGTGTAAAATATCTTTTTGGTGGGGAGAGAATATGTGCGTGTGCAAGTGGTGGGGGACAGAGGCAGAGGGAGAGAGAGAATCTTAAGCAGGCTCCGGGCCCAGCATGGAGCCCAACACTGGGCTTGATCTCACAACCCTGAGATCATGACCTGAGCTGAAATCAAGAGTTGGACACTTAACCGACTGAGTTTAAACCGACAGTGGTTTAAAATATCTTTTTTTACCTTAAGAGTAGCAAATGATTTCTTAACGCCAAAAAGCACAATTTAGGAAAAAATGTGTTATAAATTTGTCCAAATCAATATCTAAGCCTGCAAAATTACCCACTTAAACTAAACACAATTTTTTACCTATCATAAAATCACTCAAGCAAGCATTGTTATGGTGATTTGTGGGAGTTCTCGTAAATCATTTATTTAAACATTATACAGTTTTCATATTCGATTTTTAGATCCGTCATATTTTGGTGATAGGTATATTAGGAGATCATCAATGTTTCCTCTCAAATGAAGGAAGATATAGAGTAAGAAAAATAGTAAGATGATTCTTTGATGCCTTGTGACCTGGATACTTTACTCTTCTTTCTGTGAAGTGAACATGTGAAAGGGCATTTATTTCTAAAAGAGATCATCTCCTTTCATAAAAATCTTCTGAACTCAGAAAGGAGCTTGCAGCCAAGGAATCAGTTCAACACCAGGGCTAAGGCTGGGAAAATAAGTGCTCTTCCTGAATCTCTAGAATTTCTACTGGCTCCTCTTGAACTCCCACCCTTTGGCTCTTTTGATCCCTCTTCAGAAGCATCTGTTTCCTTATCCACACCAGATAAGATCCAACCCCATTCACTGGCTCCCAGTTCTGACCACCACTATTAACAGTTAACGGTGGCTTGCTATGAACTCCTCCCCTGTGCCATATTGGTTTCTAAAAGTATTCTTCATAAAATTAAATATTTAAATAAGCTAAATATGATATTTCTCAATAGAAAAAAAGAGATATAAATAACAGAATCCATGAGACCTTAGGCTTTTAATCCTTAGAGTCAGCTTGCAGTTTCTCCCCTGCATCTCCTAAGAAGTGTTGATCTTAGTCTCACTTCACTCCAGTATATCTTACTGCTACTGTTATTTATCAATTTCATGTCTAACCAAAAGCCCAACCAAAACTTAAAAAAATATTTTTGGCCTCCAGGATCAAGAAAACATCTACAGCCTAGAATGAAAGGTTCTGCATAATACTATTTGTCTCTCTCTATCAATTTTATTCTTTTCTTTGTTCATAAACTGCCATCTTGAGTTCCATATTTTCCCTGATGCTTTACCAGCTACCCAACATGCACTTATCTTTCATCTTTTCCACATACTTTTCGTATGTACCGTAATCTTCATTCTTCAGCATCTGTAGTGACTTTCTAACATGTCCTTGACATTGTGGCCTCCATAGGTAAAAATTAGGTGGTAACTTTTACCATAGTTATCACAAACTGAAATGCTTAACGTGACATGAATTTAAGTCAAATCAGATCAGAGGATTCTTAAAAAATGGCATCCTGAACACAGCTCACTTACTCCCACTACCTAGTCTGATTTGTCTATCTCTGCTGAGTCAGAAGACTGCGTGGTAACTCCACAAGCAGATAGAGCCAGTCAGAATAGATGGAACATCCATTCAGGGAAGTGGCTGAAGTAACAGCAAAGGAAAAAGGAAATTAAAAGAGCTCCTTATGGAGATTTAAACAAGTTGAAATATAGCACAAACATTTTCTGGACGTAAAGAAAATTATCCTGGAAATTACGCAGTGGATGAACTAAAAGAGAAGTTAATCACTTTTAAGACCCATATTAGTGATCTGGAAAGTATATGGAAGATAGATTTTAAAGCATGGCACAAAAATACAAAAAGATGAAATTAGAAAAAGTAAGAGGAAACAAAGCATAACTCCTGGAAATCTGTATTCCTTTTCTAATTTCTTATCGTGTACATTATGTTTTTTTTTTTAAATTTTTAATCTCTTTAAAAATGAAAGCATATAAAGACATAAAACTTTTCCATCTGTCACTGTGTCCTGTAGATCACATTTATGTGTTTGTTTATGTATGTTAATATATATAGCAAACATATAGCAAATGGCCTGGGCAGATATATAGAAAAGAGATTACCTGTGCTTTACAAAATTTTTTGCTTATCCGTATTTAAAAATTTTGTTCATTGACTATGGATTATATCTGTGATAATTCTAAACTAGACCAGAACAAAACCAAGAAGATTACTCTGGTTGTTTTGTGGAAAAAAGACTGGAG
The DNA here is from genome assembly GCF_003265705.2 of Callorhinus ursinus. Taxonomy (NCBI): domain Eukaryota; kingdom Metazoa; phylum Chordata; class Mammalia; order Carnivora; family Otariidae; genus Callorhinus; species Callorhinus ursinus. Next base: position 1,416,557 of record NW_027397065.1, read on the forward strand.
TTAAATCCTGGATCCCATCTTCTCACAGATCATCTGGGATGTTGGCCATCAATTATCTTTCCTCTGGATACAGTTTTAATTTATCATTCATTAGGTTCATTTTTCCTGGCCAGTGCACACACAACTAGATTTTTCCTATCTGAAAAGAATCTCTCCATTTCCTTTTCCTCTCCCTACCAAATGTCTTTAAAAAAAGAAGTCTCTACTCATTGCCTTCACCTCCTTCCTGTTGATTCCTTTGCAATAAAGCTTTCATTCTCCTATTCCCCTCTTTCCTCCAAGGTCACCAGTGACCTCCTAGTTGCTGAATTTGATCGCTATTTTTTTGGTTCTTTTCTCTCTCTGGCATGTCTTACAGTATCAAATATCATCTTTAAAAAAATTACTATGGAGAATTTCCTACATGTACAAATGTAGAGAGAATAAATGACATGGGGGACAGAAAGAGATGCTCTGCCATATACCTAATTGACATTCCAAAAAGAAAACAGAGAAAACTATTAAGAGAAAATATGAAAGAAATACACCTGATAATTTCTTTAAATTGATGAAAGATGTGAATCCACAAATTCAAGAAATATCAAATATCATATTCATCTAGACATTGTTTCATAAAACTGAATAATATTTGAAAGATCTCAAAAGATATAAAAGACAAAGGACTTACATTATATAAACCAATAATTTTAGGATTTAATTTAATTTGTGAGTTAAAAAATATTAGAAGCTGGGGGAGGCACAGTAAAGTATCCCTCAAAATGAGAAGGTACTTTGAGACCAGAAAATGAAGCAGGTCCCTCCATATAGTTTACACAGAGTTTTATTCAGGGTAACTTAGTGACAGGGGGCATCAGGCAGATGATGATCCAGCTGCATGGTTATTCTCTGCAAAGTCTGGACCTTAGTCCAGATTTTACAGAGTGATGGGACATGGAGAAGGGGACACGCAAGAGTGCACTGTAGTGAGGTCAAAGGGTTTCATGCACCTAATTGACAGCTAACCTTTTATTAGATCTTGTGGCACCACCTGTGAATCAGGAAGGGGCAAGACTATGATATCCCAACAGATTCATGGGAGGCCAAAACAAGTCTCCCCACATCCCAGCCTTGGTAGGCATTTCTAAGGTATGTATATTAATCTTCAAGGGGCCCAGAAGACATAGCCTCAAGAGAGGTCATAGAGAGAAAATGAATAAAGTAGAAGGCCAAAGATAGAGTCAGTATTGTCAGTACTCCTACAAAAAACAAGAGAGATAAAATACTAAAGAAAATCATGTAAACTGGGAGGAGGGAGTAGGTTTAAAACATACTAAATTCCTTGTATTATTTAGGAAAAAGGAAAAATAATTTATTGCATTTAGATTGTATTGTGTATATTAAAATTTGCATGGGTATCAACTAAATGAGTATAAATAAGATATATATCTTATAAACAATAGAAGGAAAATGTAATTTTTTTAAAAAGGCAAGAAAACAAGACAAAGTCAAGAGAGAAGAGAAAAATGGATGCAGAAACACCAAGATAATGAAAAAAAAAAAACTGGTAGGAATCAGTCTGAATATATCAATAATAATAGTGAATGTATTGAGTTCTCCAGTAGAAAGTGTATATCATTAGGGACACCTGGGTGGCTCAGTTGGTTAAGTGTCTGCCTTCGGCTCAGGTCATGATCCCATGGTCCTGAGATTGAGTCCCACATTGGGCTCCTTGCTCAATGGGGATCCTGCTTCTCCCTCTGCCTGCTGTGCTCTCTCTTCCAATCTCTCTCTGACAAATAAATAAATAAAATCTTTAAAAAAAGTATATATCATTAAGACTGGATTTAAAAAAATCCAACCACGTGCTGTTGACAAGATCACATCTAAAATATAAGGACCAGGAGTGCCAGCATGGCTGTCAGTTAAGTGTCTGACTCTTGATTTCAGCTCAGGTCATGATCTCCGGGTCGTGAGATCGAGTCCTGGATCAGGCTTCCAGCATGGAATCTGCTTAAGGTTCTTTCTCACGCTCTCCATCTGCCCCTCCACTCCCCCCCCCCAATAGAAATAAATAAATAAATAAATAAATAAATAAATAAATAAATAATAAAATAAAATATAAGGACCAGAAATGTTGTAAGTAAAACAATGGCGATGATATACCAGTCAAATGTAAACCAAAAGAAAGTTTGTATATTTATAGCAGATAAAATAGATTTACATTTAAGGGAAAAGCATTACTAGAGCTATAGGGTCATTACATAATGATGGAAGTTTTAAATCACTGGGAGGAGGATTGTAATGTGCTACTCACAGCCCTCTTCGGGATTAAAGGATTTATCACTTCAGCTACTGGGAATGTCACCTGCACATAGCCCTCAGCTGTCATTCCTTGAGGCAGATTGGTGCCTCTTCAACCATGTTCACACCCTCTTCCCAGGGCAGCTCAAAAGAATGACTGACAGCCCAACATGGGACACTCTGAAAGGTCAGTCCATCTTCAGGACTCCTCACATGGTCAGCTTGGGCATTCCATTGAGACCACATCACATCTTGACGTCTTTGGCCAGTTCTGCTCCCTTCCCTTCCCTCCCCTCCCCTCCCCTCCCTTGCCTTCCCTTCCCTTCCCTTCCCTTCTATAGGTGTTGAGTGCAAAAACACTTTCTAATAAATCTCCTACATACTAATTTCTGTCTCAATTGACTTCCTGGGAAACCCAGGCTGTAACAGATGGTACCAGAATGATCCAAGAAAAGCAAGTACGGGGATGGGGTTTTGGAGCAATTTCCCCCACCCTCACTCAGTTTGTCCTGGAGATTCCAAACTTGATGGTAGGTGAGGCACAGACAGTTCCTGGCATAAGATAGCAAGCAGTGCAATTGCTAGAACCTTCCCTGGAGGTGAATTGGAATGGTGTACCATTGGAAGGAAATGTATTGGTTTGTATGCTGTTTCCAGCATTTGAGAAATATGGAAAAATATTAACTATAAGAACAATGGCATTGGGTAGTCATTGTTAACCTCAGTTGATGCTGTGGAAAAAGATGACAAAAAGCTAAAAACATTTAATTGAGAATGAAGAGCTAAGTGTGAAAGCCAGAGGATGTCCTTACTAGGCTGTGAAACTAAACCCACCTTTTAGAGTGGAGGGGCAGTAAAGCCTGACACAGCCAAGAAGGTTGTAGAGCTCCAAAGTCCATTAGGTGCCCAGCCGAAGCTGATTTGCTGTGATAGGACCTCAAAGCCACAGAGGCAGCGTGATGGTGTATGTTTTTGTGAACTTTTATTATAAGAGTAGAGAGACAGCTACAGGAGACCCACAAAAGATCCACAGAGAGTTTTGGAGCTGGTTAATAGAACATGATTGTCCCTAAAAGCAACCAAAAGGACTGGATCTGTACCATCAAGGGAAATTAAGGACAGACAATCAGGAGTCGGAGGTCAGTCATCCAAAAAAAGTCACAATCCCTTGCCTTGCTTCTAGACATGGGCCAGGTTTTGGACTCAGAAGCCATTGAAAATTAGTTTTGAAAAAGGCAAGAAAAGATTTCTTCATGTTTGATAGACTATAAAACTCCCAGTCGAAGAACATGTCTTTCACTCTAATCAGAGCAGAAGAACTGTGTTCTCCATTTTTCTTCAATAGGGTAGTCAGCACATTCGGCATTGCTTTTTTTTTTTTTTTTTGCCCTTTGGGCAGCCCTAAAAGAATGTTTCTTTAGAAAACTGTTTCTGAGGCACAGTCTGTAGGTTTATTTTAGATGTGACCACCTGTGTGAGGTGTAAGGGTTATTTTAAAAGGAGCTCTTTCATTTGTCTTTGTGGGAGAGAGGTTGCCCCAATCAAAATGACATCACATTTGTGGGGCACCTGTGAAACTATGCAGAAGTTGGCTCAAGTACAAAAGACTTTATTTTCTTTTTTTCTTTCCTGTGGTAGTTAACTTGATTTCTTTCTCCATAAATTCTTTAATTGGTTTACTAAAATACACAACAATCTGGGTGCCCTTCTCTATTAGTTCCATTGTGAACATTTATGTAGTGAAGTTTAACTAACCAAAACAGAGCAGCTAGAAAATACTTAAAAGAAGAGAAAAATTTTAAAGCAGTAGGGCTTTCTTTGATAATAATTCTCATGATCACATTAGTTGCTCTTAAATAGAACCTGGCCTGGCATTGTGCTGGCAATAAAGAAGGCATAATCCCTCTGTATTTTTATTTCTGTAGCATGTGGAGTTTTACTAGTGGGAGTGTTAAGCTAATTTTTTAAAAGACAGAAACAAGAGAAAAGATATAATATTAACTAATGCTGTGCCTTAAGGCTAATCTTACACAAGTCCCTGACGATAGGAAACGGGCTCCCATTATCCTTAACATAATGAATTTTTTGGTAAGTAATTTGTTTCTCTGTATATAGCCCATCTCCCATTGCAGTTGCTGCCCCCTGCCCTCCGTGTCACCCTCCTCACCTTGCTGGGGTCCCAACCCCTCATAATTGGCAGCCCTCTTGTGTGGACTCCTCTTCATTTTGCTCAGGCTCTGATTCTCTACATAGATGCCCTTCTACCCCACTTGTGCTCTGAGACCCTTACCAGGTTATTCCTGCTCTGGGGAGCCCTCTTTACCTTGCTTGGGTTTTGGTACTCCACCGTGCACCACAGTCAGTGGTCTTAACTAGTTACAGTTAAGATATCTTTTGTGAATTATAGGACACATGTGACCATATGAACAAATTTGTAGGTTCCTGTCAGAGCTCTCCAACAGGTCATGCAAATGAAAAGTCCTTCCATCACAGAATTATCTTTAGTATTATTCATACTCCTGCACATTGCAAACACTGGTAAAAAGGAAATGGCTGTGACCCATGCCTTCTGCTACTTCCGTCACTCATTCTTTTGTGGTACTTGATTCTGCATAGAGTTAGGCCATTTATATACATGGCTATTGCCTCTGAATGTTATGCTTTCTTAGACAGAAAACAAATAGCCCTGTGTCTAAAGTTTTTCCAGTTTATCATTCAGATGTTTTACTTGACTTATAATCATATTATTAATTAATTCACATTTCACATTGGGTGAGGACTGCCCTTAAGAACTATTGTCTTAGTGGGGTGCAGCCACTGCAGGGATCATGGGCTTGAAGTAGAAAGAGAGTGGGGGAAGAAATATCCTGACACCTTTCTCCACCACTGCCAGAAGGCAAGGGAACCTGAGTGATGTAGTCAGGGTGGTTAGCTCCTGATAGTACAAAGCAATGCAGACAATGTGGTACATGGTTACTGAGGGTAGGGGGGCTTATTTCCTTATTTCTTTTCACCCTGTGTATATTAGTTTACTATTGCTGCTGTAGCAAATTATTGCAAACTTGGTGGCTTAGAGCAACATAAATTTATTACCTTATAGTTCTTGAGGTCAAAATGCTGAAATGAGTTTCACAGGGCTAAGTTCATGGTGAGTCTGCTTTCCTTCTGTAGGCTCTAGAGAAGAAGCCATTTCCACATCTTTCCTACCTTCTCAAGGCTGCCTGTATTCCCTGACTGGTGACCTCTTCCTCCATCTTCAAAGCCAGCAATATCAGGCTGAGTCCTTACATGGCCATATCTCTGGTTCTCCCTCTTCTGCTTCCCCCTTCTACTTACAAGAACTCTTGAGATTACATTAGATCCACCTGGATAGTCCAGGATAATTTTCCCATTCGAAGGTCATTGGATTCACGACCTTAATTCCCATTTGCCATGTAACCTAACATTCACAGATTCCTGGGATTAAGCCATGGACATCTTTGGGGAACCATTATTCTGCCTATCACATATTGTTAGTTCAAAGAAATTCCTTAGGAGTATTATGACTCTCCTTTTGCCTCACAGTACAGCAGATAATGACCAAAAGTCCAACTAACTATATTTTTAGGATTCTCATGCATTTCCACTCTTGGTGTTTGCTACTAAATGAAGCATGAAGATGTCACTAGTAGGGTGTATATTGTCACAGATGTACAAGGATTTCATTTGAACACAGTTTTGAATTTGAATTTATCAACTCTTCCCTCATTGGAACTCCTTATGATGTTTCAGGATGTCCCAGGTTCTGACCTTGAGAAAAAAATCACATAAGACAATTCTTTTTTTTTTTTTTCCTCTTTCTCTCAAGATTTTATTTAAAACGAGTTAGTTAACATATAGTATAGTATTAATTTCAGGCATAGAATTTAGTGATTCCTTACTTGCATGTAACACCCAGTACTCATCACAAGTATCTTCCTTAATGCCCATCACCCAGCTACCCCATCCCCCCACCCACCTCCCCTCCAGCGACCCTAGACAATTCTTTTCAACAAGTGTCTCAGTGGAGAGAAAACCAGCCTGTATATTGGGTCATGCATCTCTTTCTCAATGAGGGAGGGAAATCATATTAGTGTTTGTACTTTCAGGGATTTATACCTCCTTTACAAATTACACATTCATTTGAGGACCAAAGAAGATGTCCATTTTCTCCCATTATCTATATTACAGCTGACATAAATTGATCTGATTATATTGAGTTCTTAAGCTTTTTTGGGTAGGTAATGGTAGTGAATGATGTGTACAGTAAGCTATTTCTCCAAAACCTTGCCACCAGTTTATAATCAAAGCAAGACTTTAAGTTTTGCCACATATAACAGATATTTACTATATCAATGTTCATTAACAAGCTAACATGAACCATTTTATAAACCTGTTCTGAAGGCTTGATAAAATTCCAGGCCCATGTTCTTTTAAGTGTCCTGATGAAAACCACACAGTACAAGGACTATTCATTTAAGGTGGCCAAAACAGCATTCCAGAGGCAACATTCTCATCATTGCCACCAGTCAGGCAGAAATCCTCCTATGACAAAGGCTAGATACAAGAGTGTTAAAATATCAAGCCCCTGGGTTCATTCTGAAGTTTGAAGACCATAGGCTGGTGCTAGGTTCTTATATCTTGCTTTAAACTATTTTAGTCAATTGACATATCTTGAGTAATTTCACCAAGGAAAGACCATTTTCAACATTACGCTACCCCCCAAAAAGCACCACTTTTTCCATCAGGTGAAATTTGGTTCTGATATTCACTATGTTAATTATCCATGCCATAGGCATTACTGGAGGTTGGATTAGTTGAAGCCCTTGTAGTAGCTCCCTTTGAGGTTTGGCCTTTCCATATATTCCTAGCTGACCACTTCTAGACTCTTCATTCTCCTTTAGGGCAACTGACTGCTTCAGAATGAAGCTCAACTAACTGGTACATGCATAGTATCATACTGCTTATGTTCAAGTATTTAACACTTCATGGAAGGCATCATAAAAATCAGTAGTGAAAAATTTAAAGCCCACTAAAGAAAACTGCAGAGTTCGCTTTTTTGTTGATCAGAAGACAAGAATTTGTGGCCTGTGAAGTTGATTTTCCTGGCAAGTGTCAGTTTACTATAATTATGGCCCACATTAAATGGAAGCTGACCAGTATTTGCTGAATTTTAGTATTGGACATTGTTCTTTTTTATGTATAGCTTCAATGTAGGGACCATCCAAAACCTATGGTTAAATCAGTGTTGGAAATTTTATGGGGACCCTAGAAAGAGTAAAGTGGATCTGGAAGACTTTGAAGTAGTGCTCAAGAAGTGTGTGATGTACTGGCTTCTATTACTGTACATTTTTCTAATGACTTAATTAATGTAAAGCCTGCCTCCTGACATTATTAACAATCTCCCTCTCTCTTTCATCTACAATTGGTGTATTTGCCAGGAAGCATACTCTTGGGGAGGGGTTATGCCTGGATGTGGTTCTCAGAACTTCTTTTCAGGCCTCTCCCTGGGATCCCTAGAATCTACTTAGGCTTATTAATTTGGTCTTGTCTTTTCTAGTCCATAGTAGCTGTGATGGTTAATTTTATGTGTTAACTTCTCTGGGCCACAGTACCCAGGTATTTGATCAAATATTATTCTGGATGTTTCTGTGAGGATGCTTTTGGATGAGATTTACATTTAAATCTGTGGACTTTGAGTAAAGCAGATTGCCCTCCATAAGGTGGGTGGGCTTCATCCAGTCATTTGAACATCTGAGTAGAACAAAAGGCTGACCTCTTTCCTGAGCCAGAGGGAATTTTCCAGCAGATTGTTTACGGACTTCATCTGCAACATCTGCCCTTCCTGATTCTATGGCAGACTGCTTTTGGACTCAGACTATAATTCTTTCCTAAGTCTCCAGCCTGCCAACCTCCCCCATCAGATTTTGGACTTGCCAAGCCTCCACAATTGCCATGAGCCAATTTCTTAAAATAAACTTCTTTCTCTATATATAAACATCCTATTGGTTCTGTTTCTCTGGAGAACCTTAACTAATAGAGTAGTCATCGCAGCTCCAGAGAAAAGGAGAAAGCTTTACAGTGCCTGATAGGTGGGCATCTCCAAGTGACTGGATGGCCCGTGGCTTAAAGGTCTTTGTTAGTACCTGATAATTATTGGTGGCAAAATGCCACTTAAACTCATCCATGTTATACGAACCAAAGTTTCATAGAAAGGTAAAAAAAAAGTTTAATTGGGATTTCCTTGGAGAAAACTCATCTAAAATTATGAAAAATCAATCAATTTTAATTACATCAAATCCATCTAAAATTATGAAAAATCAATCAATTTTAATTATATCAAATAAAATTGAGATATAATTGCAACTGTGCTCTATTTGGACAAAGGGCATGTTGTGTTAAATATTTTGCATTATTCATCTGACTAAACTTGTGACAGAAATATGACGTACTTTATGTTGCCTTTGGCAGCATAAAGACTAGCACAGACATTTTGGCAAAAACAACAACAAAAACAACACAAAAACTTTGACACTGTCATCAGTTTTCTCAAAAAGTCTTTTCAGTCTTTTGACACTCAAACCATTTTCTTTTGAAAGCTTATCTCGCTTTAACCCTTACTGATTTTCTTTTTTTTTTTTTCCATTTGGAGATATTTTAATGACTACAAATATCACAACAGGTTGAAGTCTGATAAATCTCAGAATCTGTCTTGATAATAATAATTATCATGTACTATCTACCAATTTTTAAGAACCCATTACTGATTTTCTGTGCCTCAATTGCTAACCAGTTTAATTGCCAGATCCTCATTTGTCAATGTAATATTTGAATATTTCCCCAGTATTATGTTCAATGGCTTCATCCAACTTGTCTTTTGAAAGTTTTGCAGTTTTACCTGGAGAATAATTTGCCATACTTGCACTGTACTCTTGACTGTTGCACATATCAGCAATTAAAGACAGTCCAAGAAGGACTCTGGCATGATGGGTTGAGATCAAAACTGCTGTTAAACAGGGTTGATGAAGGTAGAGAGAAATGGAGGGACACTGGTTCATCAACGGTCAGTTCCTTAGAGTTTTGGCTACTTTTGCTCCCCTCTAGAGTAAGTTACAACTTATAATTGCAGTGACTCAGATAGGGAGAATAACAAGGACCCCTTCTATCTCAAGACCACAGAGGACCTCAAATCTGGGTCTGTCTGTCTAGGGCTCTCCAAGATTGGCAGAGACCCAATTTTAAATCATATGTCCTGCAGGTTGCTGACCCCTGCTTCAGCTGTTAGTTTCCTAGAGGCTTTTTATGGCTATAGCTCCCATTCTGCATTAGCTTGCAATGACTTGACTATATTTCAGATTTTAAAAGCTTGTCAAAAATGTGTGAATCATGTTTCTTTTGGAACAGTTTACCAAGTTCTGCTATTTTATCTGGGATTTCCGTAGAGACTCCTTCAGAGAGGGGCCTCTGTACTTGGTAATGTTTGTTGAGCAAGTTGATAGAGCTGATGAACTCAAGCTGCCACTTCAGATAATTTTTGATTTTCTTTGTTTGGATACACAGTCACTTTCATCTAGAGCACACACACAGTTTTCAGGAGCTTTTAGAGCTTCCAATTTCAGCAAAATGGTTATTTCAGCAAGTAGCTTTGAGAACCTGAGCTAATGTCCTGTGACAGGATGTGAAGAAAAAATGCTGGTTGGTCTTTGCTGGGGCTAAGACCTCTAAGATGTAGCTCTCTAAGATGTAGCCATCTGTGCCCAGAGGTTGGTCTGGGCAAAATTATCTGTGTATTTGGCCTTAGGAGTGGTATAGGGATTAAGTGTGGTGGCTTCAGAGTCAGAAAACTGGGTTTGAGCCCTGAGTCTACCATTTAGACATTTTATGATCTCAGCCTTGTCCTGTTATTGCTCAGGTCCTCAGTTCCTATATTTGTAAATTGGGAACATTAAAAGCACTTGACTCCTTAGGTTACTGTAAGGATTATAAAAGATAAAATATGTAAAGGGATAATACTAGATGTTCCCAAACTTTTTCAGTTTATGGGGACCTCAGAGTCTCAGTAATTTTTCATGCTACTCCCAAGCCAAAAGAAATACCCAGTGGCACAGTAAGGATGCACAAGTGTACCTCAGGAATGTCTTACTATGGAAGTACATGAACAGAACTTTCCATTTACTAAGTGGTTAGGTCTATATAACTTAATACATGTTTATGTCTCAACAGCTTAATGACTGCTTGAAAAGATGATATACATATATTGTAAGAAAAAAATTTCATTCTTGATCACAATTTCTTACCAATGTGATGTGATGTATGTTCTTGTTGGGAGCTGCTAAACTTTGCAGGCCTTTGAAATCAGACTGGACATTGCCACTTTCATTTTCTGTTCTACCTTGTTTTTCCTGTGGTATTTGCTTTTTTTTTTTTTTAAGATTTCTTTATTTATTTTAGAGAGCGAGTGCCCGGGATGGGTGGGAGAGCAGAGGGAGAGGGAGAGAGAGAATCTTAAGCAGACTCCGCTCTGACTGCAGAGCCTGATGCCAGGCTGGATCTCAAGATCCTGAGATCAGGAACCTGAGATCACAACCTGGGCCAAAATCAAAAGACCCTTAATGGACTGTGCCCCCTAGGCATCCCCCTGTGGTGCTTGCTTTTTATTACAGTGCTTGTAGAAAACCCAGCTTCGCAAAGACTTAATGCCTTTGAAAGGAACATATTGTAATTTCTTGTTGAGAGTGTGAACTACTTCTAGTTAGTAGGTCATGTGATAGTCTATACATGGAGAGTATCATGGTTTCCTTCCTAAGGCAAAATATCCCTCCCTTCCCCTGCCCCAGCTCCTCTGAGTTTGCTGTGGTACGCTGAGGCAGGACACCATTTGACAGCTTTCCTACTCTGGTTGCGTGTGTCCTTAAAAGCTCTTCTAGGTGATTTACACATATAACAGGACTTGCTGGGGAGGATAACACTTGAGCAAACACAATGACAGGAGTATGTTATCTGACTAAGTCATCATGACTTAGAATCATCTCTGGGAGAGCAGCTGGTAGCCGCTTTACACAATACTGTTCTGAATTTCCACTTTATGTATATGGCAGTCCTGAGAACACAATAGGAATGATGTCCCTTTGAGACCCTCGGGACTAAGGTTACAGGCATTGCTAAATACTTTGTGTGGATTGTCTCATTTAACCCTTTAGAAGACCTTCAATAGGTTTAGGAGATGCAGTACGGCTTAATAATAAAGTTATTTTTGGAGATAAAAAGATTGTGTGAAAATCTTGGCTCTGTTACTTAACCAATAGTGTAATCTTTATAAAGTTGCTTAAACTCTCAGTGCTTCAGCTTCTTCATCTAAAAAAATTTGGCTAATAATAGTCATCTACTTCACTGAATTATTATGAGGATAAACTACTTAATTCACGTAAAGCCCTTTGAGCAGTGCCTGATACGCCATAAATATTAGCTTTTATTGTAATTGCTATTATTATCTTTATTTTACATATTGCTATTTGTAATAGAATTGAGGCTTTTGAGATATTAAAAAGCTTACCTAAGTTTATAAGGCTAGTAGGCAGTGATGAAAGGACTTGTCTTTCTCCAGTTATAGTACTCTGGGGAAAAATTTTGTGTCCAACTTGAGAGGGCCAAATGTTACCTAATCTGGAAGAAAGGTTAAAAAAAGTTGGGACACTGATATACCCTTATAATTTAAACCTTTATGATTTGAAATGTATGACCCATTTCCAAGTTTATTATCAGCTCTTTTTACACATAGCTCTCTAATTTTGCCTTGTAACATTTTGTCATGACCAGCTTGTTTTATTATTTAAGGGAAGTCCAATATCTAATCTTTCTTGTACTTTCCTCTCATGCAGCAAAATTAACCAGGCCAGAAAAGAAATTATGGTGTATGGATGTCCAAATTCTCTTGGGTGTTTGCACCCATGCCTTCATGCCTTTGTAAATATCAAGGAATGATTTTATCTTTTATGATATCTCTTAAGCACAGAGCTTTACTGAAGAAATGGTAACAAAATTTCAGTCTTTTGGCCTGGAGAAGGGAGATAGGAATATGAAAAGCCTGGGCCTTCTGAGGAATACCATGGAATGGATGCTCTGGGTAGTCAGGACTCTGCAGAAAGGTGGGACAGTAGGGAGTGAAAAGGGGGAGGCACAGGAGAGGAGGGGCGAAGAGGCGGACAGTATCTGTCAGGATGAGCTTAGTCTAGCATTGAGGGCAGCCATTTGAAGGGGAAAAAACAGAAGGGAAAAGTCATTGATATTTACTTATTTTCTGTGTCAGATATCGTGCTAGACATTTTCACATACTTAACCTTTTTTTATTCTACAAAATAATATTGCAATGTAAATACTATTAAACCGAATACACTATTGTGGAAATCTCAAAAGTTCAAGTAAGTTGCTAAGGGCTCCCAAGTACTGGAGCTGGGGTTGCAAAGAATCTCTGCCCTCCTCATTGAATTATGGGGTACTTGGGATGACTGTTAAAATTGTTCACAGTCATCGCACAGTAGTGTGCTAATTTGCAAGAGTTAATTGTGCTCATCTCTTCCCAACTCTGAGCTCAGTGACATCATGTTGGTAGCTTGAAATCAGCCACCATGGTACGAAATTGTGAGAGTATTTATACTGCAGAAATTGCCAAACATTGTTTGGCTTTCTGGAGTAATGTACCACCTTTTGTTGGAGGTAATGTATGATAATAAAGCTTGGGATGGAGAGAGAGGTGCTTTATATGGTAAAGAGGGAGAAAGGTATTTGTGGAAGGGAAAAATGGAAAAGAAAAACACGGGTGGGTCCTCAGGCAAATCAATTTTAGGGAAAATATATAAATGAAAGCTGAAGACCTGGAAAGTGATTCCCATCAAATTATGGTCCAGGTGTCTGTATTTTTCTTGGACAATCTTTTTGTACTCTCAGAGGTATGTATAATCTAATTTGAAGAGCACCAATGAAAAGATGCAGTATTAAACAGAATAAAGACACTAGTCCCTTTAAGTGACTCACAGTGTAATGAGAAAGATAAATAAGAAAGAAAACTAGAATATAATGTAAATCATGTTATAGAGCCTAGCCAGTTTCCTTTGATGTAGGATGAGAAGTTCAAAACACCAAGGGGATATACTCATCCACGCATCTGGCCTTCTCCCATTGGACCAGATGACCTTTCACAATCCCTGTGATTCAGAAATCCAGGTCAGCACAGCCTCTTCCCTGGGCCCATTTTCCTGAGGACATTTGTGTGCTTCTGCTAGGCCTGAGAGGTTGGTAAGGGGTAACTATGTCAGAGGAATGTGGGCATAAGTTGAGATTGTAGCCTGGAGTGTCTAGGGGACACCTGCCATGCTAGATAGAGCCAGGGGTAAGAGGAGAAAGGAGGAGGAACCTGGGTCAGGGGGAGGATCTCCCTGTGCAGGTTAAGTGCTGGCAGGATATGCTGCAGAACCCAAGAACTATACATTTGAATACTTTATGAAAGTATATTTGTCAAGAAGAAAATAAGATATTTAAGTTTGTTGGCTTGATTTGGAGATTTCAAATAGTTAGGTACAAAGTTTTCTACTCCTACCCGAAGTCCTGCCAATGTTTGGGTGGAAAGGTTAGGGGCTGGCTACATGAGCTTTCAAAGCATTATTTGGCAGAGAAGTAAGGTGATCAGTTTTGCATTTCAGAAAGATCAGACAGCAGTGAGATTATCGAAGGATAAGGTTCTAGGAAAGGGAACAACAGCAGGAAATTCAGATAAGAAATGATAATTCATTGATATGATGACAGTGGGATTAAAAAGAAAGGGTGGGTTAGAGAAATACATAAAATGTACAGTCCACAGGGCTTATTTGTGACATTCAGTTACATTCAGTTAGATATACAATTAACAAGTTGCGTATTTGGGCCAGGATCTCTAGAGAAAAGTTGGGGCTTTCTTTTTCTGAATTTGGGGATTACAGTGTGTATAGGGGTAGTTTAAGTCATGGTGGGGAATGAGGTCACTTGAGAGGTAAGTAGCTAATGTGAGAAGAGTCCTGTCACCAAATCCCTATGGAGCAGCATTTCAAATACACATAGAGAAAAGAACCCTTGAAGAAAGCTGAGAATGAATGTTAGAGAGTGGGAGAGAAATCCTGAGGATTTGGTGTCAAGAAAGCCATCTTTAGAGAAGAAAGATCTTTAGAGAAGAAAGATCAACAGTGTCAAATGCTAGAGTATTGTCAAATGAAATACATGTGGAATAGTGCCCATTGGATTTGGCAGTATTCTACACTAGTTTAAGCTGGTCAGTAAATATTCTTGAATGACTGTGTGTTGAACAGCACGGATAAAGAAAATGTGTAAAGAAAGAAGTGACACAAAACCCACAGGATGTTAATCCAGCCACTCTGTTCTAGTCAACTTGAATTGAAATCATGGTTATATTGTCAGGTATTGGTCGCCAGCAAACAGCATAGCACAACTCTAGATATGGTAGAGATGTTAATATCTGGAAATATTGATTTCTAAAGAAAGGAGAAAATAAAATAATATCAAAACAGACAAAATAAATTTCCATAGGTAAAATTTTCTAAAATGTCATGTCAGTCAATGCCATCTGCCCCCATAGTTCTTCCTGAGCTTCTGCTCTGTAGGAAATCCTACCCTTCTTTCATAACCAATAAAATAAACCCTACTTCTCCTGAAGTTTCTCCTTCACGTTTGTCCACTGCTCTTTTGGCTTCCTAAATCTACTACCTTTGATACCTTGTGAACGACTCTCCTACACTAGCACTTTATTTGCATTATCTAATCCCCCCAGTGACATTTTAAGGGCCTTGTCATTTTATGTATTTCCCACAGTACCTAGTATTGCGGTTAGTAAATTCTTAAGAAAATATTTTGGAAAGAATACTTTATTAGCAAAGGGCAGTAAACATGCCAAACAATGGCCATTTCTTTGTCTTAGAAACAAACAACCATAGAATTTTAGAGTTGTAAGGAGCCTAGTAGAACTCCAGTGCCGGTTTCTGACTTTAGTTATATGTTCAGAGTGAACACGTGAGCAGGGATTTGCGGCGTTCTATGTTATGTGGAGTAATTAGGTGCTAGCTTAGGAACTGTGACAGTCAGTCATTGGCCTCTGGCTCTCACATTTGTTCCTGGTCCTCTGTGAATGATCAAGGGGGCTGACCCATGTAGACCGCATTTCCCAGGCTTCCAGCTGAGCTAAGCCAAGGAGAGGCCAATGAGGGATTGGAAGATGGGAAAAAGGAACCAGGGTATTTTGCCCTGGCTCTTCCTTGGCTGAAGTTCCTAGCAATGGCTCTATCTTCCGCATGGCTCCCTATCCTGCTGGACAGGCCACTGTGGTTCCAGCTTTACTGGTTTCTAGGCTTTTCTTTATCCACTTGCAGTGGTAGCGGTTTTCTCTGTTACTAATCTCTGGGTTGCCTAACCCATCCCTATTTGGCTTTAAAACTATTCCAACACTCAGTAACCCAGTTTCTTTTATTCCATTCTCCTTGTCTGAAATATATAACAGAAGGCCAGTCACAGAAATAAAGATATAAAGAGGGGGGGTAGAGTTTGAAGAAGAGATGAAAAGCGGAGAAAAATGAATATTCTCTCTAAGAAAGAAATACGGGAAAAGGTCACTAAAAACCACACGTGCAAAAACACTGCAAACAATTGTGAGACTTCACCAGAATTACTAGCAGCAAAAAGATTTTATCATTGGAGTAATTTGAGAATCGATTGCTCTGACTGAGCTCAGTGGAGCCAGAGAGGAGACAAAGGACAGCTTGTGATCTGATGGAGATGAGCTGGGAAAATTGACTTTGGCACTTTGGCCCACGGAAGGAAATGAACCGTATATAAGTACATAAGTAGTAAAAAGGGGGATAAGTTGCTACTTGGATGAGCCTCGATTTTAACTTGGTGCCACCGAAGGGTCTTTGACACATGGGACAGTTTCTACCTATACCAGATTGGCAATGCAGCAGAGCAAATAACTGTGGACAATTACTGGTGACAGAAAAGAATTTCTAGATTAGCACCGCTTTGCCTTATTTGTGTATAAATCACCAGTGGATTCATTTCCCACCTAGAAAACGTCCTTCATCCAAAAATGGTCTTGAAACTGTAATTTCCCTGCTGTGGCCAATCTGAGTGCCAGTATTTCTTTCTTTTTTTTTTTTTTTATGGAACTATGGGTTCATGTTCCTTGAACTAGAAAGATGAGAGTATCCCATGGGCCCTAAGGACCATACTCCTGGAGGAAAGAGAAAAATATTCTCATAAAAAAAAAATCCCAATTAATCCCTTTCTCCAACCAAATCAAGCCCAAGCCTGCAGAAAGTTAAAGCAAACTCCTGACCTGAAGAAGGATACATGCGTTGTGATTCTAAAAATGTAGCCAGAGGTGAAATCTAGGAACAAGCCGGCTTTCAAAGGATTGATAGAATTTATTTTTTTTTATTTCAAAGATTTTATTTATCTATTTGTCAGAGGGAGAGAGAGAGAGAGAGCACAAGCAGGGGGAGCAACAGGCAGAGGGAGAGGGCGAAGCAGGCTCCCCGCTGAGCAGGGAGCCCAATGCGGGGCTCAATTCCTGGGATCCTGACCTGAGCTGAAGATAGATGCTTAAATGACTGAGCCACCCATCCATCCCAGATTGACAGCATTTAATCTTTGTAGTTTTCCGAGATAATGTGCCTAGATATTGGCTTTTCCAAACACTTTTGTTTTCTGGTTTTCCTGGTGTTGAGAGTAGTTTGCTTATTGGATTGGGATTAAGCTTTGGGCTTTGTGATGTAAATGGACATTAATATTCTGCCAAAAGGCAGCCTTTGCATTATTTGGTGACATTTCTTCAGGATTCCCCAAAGGAAGCCTGGGACCTGCAGACTTCCACATTGCATCAGAGTGGGACTCTTTGTTCAAATTTGGGAAAAATCACAGTCATTGACCATTAAGCCAGGGTTGTTCTGGTTTTGTGAATGCTGATTAGTTAGGAACTTCTCAGAAATCAAATCTTATTTTGGCATTGTACTCCTGTCTTTTATTTTAAAAAGAGAAAAGCACCATTCAAATACTTCACAAACATTTCCAATGACCTCTTTCAACTGAATTTTTATAAGAAATATTTATATGGCTATAGAGTTTTCTCTGGTTAATTTTCAACCTGCAATATGGTTTCAAATATCAAAACAAGGCTCAAGTCCTTAGTAGAGCAACAGATCTCTAATTTACTATTTAGATTTTCCTTTTATAACCTGTCAGCTAGATGTTAGGAAAAAAATTCCATAAATCCTAAATGACCAGGGACCTACAGCTGTATATTAGTCAATAAAAATGGAAGTGCTGAGAGCAGGTGTGATTATATTTTTTTATCCTCTGAGTAGCTACGCTAAGACAGAAGGGTTGTGTTAGACATCAGAATTCAGAGCTGAGGGTCTGAGTTCTCAAGAAGTTCATGAAGGAGACAGAATCTAAGAACTAAAATTTCAGTTGTTTGTTTTCTTAATGTCTGAGTTTCCTCACTGGTCAAAATGCTCTTTGTGAAGTCATAATCGTAATATTAGCTAACATTCATTGTGTGTTCCCCCATGAAGCATTTTAAGCACACCTCATGCATTAATACATTAAATACTCCAAATAATCCTATGACATAAGTCCTTCCGCCCTCCCCAGTTTCTTGAGTGCTTACTACCTCTCTGCAGAGTAACTCTGGGTTCCCTTAGTTCTTGTGGAGTGACTTCAGGCCATTTTTCATTGTGAACAGTGGCTTCTCCAACATATGTAATTTTCTGAAACTTTTCACTAAGCTTGAGAAGAACCTCCCCACACTGGCAGAAAGCCCTCTGATGTTATTTTTTAGGGACTTGGTGTCAAAAAGAGGTAATGAAAGTACTCTTGGATTTAGTTATCAATGGAAGTGTCCTGAATACTATATATGGAAGTAAATGGATATCGATTTTCAGCTATATATCTTACAAACCTACTTAAATTTAGTTTCTTTTCATATATTTCAGGAAGCTATTCTTTGAAAACTTAGCATCCTATCCGTGGCTAGCATAGGGCCACAAAATCTTCTAGCTTCTAGACTTGGGTCTCTGCTGAACAGAAGGCTAACTATAAGCTGACCCAGCACAAAGCCCTGCTTTCCACACCAGCAGTGATTATTTGGCTCTCAATTACAGTATCAGCTTTCTGGAGGAAGACTAGAAAAGAATGACACTCCCTTTATTCTCAGATATATCTGGAACAAGGCACAATGGTAGTCATTAACAATAAAGATGAGGTTAATTTGCTTTCCCTCTAAATCTGAATGCTAATGGAACCATTTAAATAGTGCCAAACAAAGGAAATAAACAGAAGACTGAATTAAACCACAAATGTGTAGGCCTCTACCACTTGGCAAAACATAAGAGCCAGCAGTATTGAAATAACAGCAATTAATGCTTATTATGTAAAAGGAACCATAGTACGGTTTGGGTCAGCAGAGCAATTTATCAAAGTGATCCAACGTGACACTAGAGATAGGAATATGTCTTACTTGAAATGAGGTAATATGATTCCATAACATTTCTTAGATACTGTCTAAGTTCTTAAGACTCTGATAGCCCAAATCTGCTTCCTTGTTCTCCACGTTCTGTCAGTCCTTGGAGTACTGAGAGGTTGTGTGGACCCCCAGGGTGAACATGAACTGCCCAGTGGGGAGGAAAGGGAGGGAAGTGTTGAGGATCCCTTCAGCCTCTCCTGTACCACTGCTGAGGAACCGCAGGGCCATTCTTCTAGCTTGTGTGGTTTATACACATTTTGTTAGCCTTAAATTATATACTACTCTTGATCCTACTAGGTGGAAATGGACAATGGTTTCTAGAGCATCTCTTTGCAAATAAATAAACTTTGTGTGTGTGAGTAAAACCCAGCATTGTGCATGAAGCTTCACACATGTTAGAGTGAGCAGGCACAATTTTTGTGTCTCGGTCAAGTGTGTGTGCAGTTTACCCTGTTCAGCTTTTGGCGCCAGGGTGTCATTATGTGGTGGTAAGTGTAGCTTGTGAGAGCCGTGTGATAACATTTAGGGCCAGTCAATTGTAGATTGTAGAACCCCATGCAAATTATTTACTTGAAACTCAGTTTCATCATTTGTAAGATGGGTGTGGTGATCCTTACCTTGTAGAATTAATAGGAGAAATAAGATTTTGAGTGTGTTTATATATTTTACCCTACAGTGTGTCTGTTATTAATTATTTCTCAAATAATCATCACACTATTATTAGGGGAAACAGTGTTGCCCCACAGACTTAGAGTCTGGATGGGAAATAGGATATTTATTTATGAAATAGTGCATAAGCAGGGCTTCATTTCTACTTTCTGAAATGGAAGTCATTTTTCTCTTCTCCATATCCCTGTGCTAGTTTTTTGTCATCAGAATGGATCACTGAGGAGCCCACACAGGACTCTTGTAGGCACAGCACTAGGAATGGGAGATTGAGTTCTATTCCAGACCTTCCCACTTTTTTGTTGGTTGACTTTGATCAAGTTCCTTAACTCTTGGGAGTCTCTATTTCCTCTTTTATAAAATGGGAATAATACCGTAATTCCCTCCCAGGATTTTTGCGAGGATCAAGGAGGTCATGAAACACCAGAGTCCTGAAATGTATTATAAAACACAAAGCATTATTAATACTGTGCTGTGGTTATTCATGAATATTCCTTATGCCTCAGACTAGTTAGAAAGAGTCACAGCATGGTGACTTGAACAGCCAGTTTTCAAAAGCTGTGAGCTAGGGAGGGAGACAGCCGGTTTTCAAAAGCTGTGAGCTAGGGAGAAATATGTTAGAACGGCTGTTAGGTAAGCATTTCTAGTCCATCACTTCATCCATTGAGACTTTTCCATGTAAGTTCTTTTGATTTTTTTTTTCCCCCAAGGAGTATCCAATGAAGGGGAAAATGAACAGTTGGGATTATCAGGGAATGTTTTTAAGATCCGGGACCAGGAAGGGCAAACAATAATGGATAGACAATAATAATGAAAGGCTTAAGATACCTCTTGCTGGGGTGAGTTTGTGCTATGATGGTATATGTGGTGTATTTATTATCCATTCCTATGACAATCTCCCCCCCAACACACACTCAAACCAAAGTAAACAAACAATGGAAAAAACAACCAATCACCAAGAACCAACCCAGCCATCAACAATTACTCTACTTATCATCCTAAGAGCCAAAACAAATCACAAGTAGTTTTAAGTTGCGGCTCTCTGGATGGCACAGAATTAAAAAGATCTCTCTGATGCCTAGGTCAAATGCCTTCAATTATGGACAGCCACAATCTGTGACTTTGACTGCATCTGTGTCTGATGCCCTCACACACTGGGCACACAAAAGGAACCAACAGTGCTTATTGAAGAACTGTTGCATATTCCTTCAAAGACTAGGGAGGGACAGGTCATTTTTTATTATTACCAGCCCTTATGATTCTAACAGGGTCTTGACTTGGGGTAATCTCAATCCCAAAATTGACAGGTTCTTTAGAGTGATGTTTTGTTAGAATATCTGAGGGTTGCTGGAGGGGAGGGAGGTGGGGGATGGGGAGGCTGGGTGATGGACATGGGGGAGGGTATGTGTTGTGGTAAGCTCTGTGTGTTGTGTAAGACTGATGAATCACAGACCTGTATCCCTAAAACAAATAATACATTATATGTTAATAAAAAAATAAAGTGAGTCTCTTGTAGACAGAAAAAAAAAAAGAATATATAGTGTTCCTACGGGGAAACTCACCAACAAAAGTAATTTACACTAAGATCCAAGAGATTAGCATTCCTTATGTGTGCCTCTAGCCACCTTGCTAAGGGAAATTATTACCATTGTTAAACATACAGTTTGCCCATGTGAGAAGTCTCTTGATTAATGTTTCTGAGAGATTACTCTTTTGACTTTGAGCTGCGGCTCATATTTCAAACCACAGAGTTTTAAGATGTCTTCCGATTAATAGACCTACTGGACTCTAGTGCCCCCACTTCAGCTGTTCTGGAAAACATGGAGTCATTCCTCTAAGCCCCCATCTTCAGGCCCTTCAAAGTTAATTTCTCAAATACTATGTAAGTCAGACCATCCAGATATTCTATTCACTCAGTAGTTTTCACATGATGTAATGATTCCATTTTTATTTATGTAGATTTCATAAGTAAGAGGACCCAGATAACAGTGGTTAAAGTGCGTATCTGAAAGTTCAGTTCCAATAAAAACGACATGATGGATTAATATGCGCAAAGGGTAGCTGAATGTCTACTGCGTGTCCCAAGGCAGTGGTGGAGAATTTCACACTATTGAAATTCATCTATAACAGTGCTGTAGGGGACCCATTATTGTTTTTGTTTTATTGATAAGAACTATGAAGATCAAAGACATTAAGTAATTTTTCCAGTGTTACATAGCTGCTTAATGATGCAGCCAAACTATGAAATCTGGTCATGCATCTACTATTTGTAGAGAGAATAGGTTTTTTTTTGCTTTTAGTTTGGTTTTCAGGAAGCACCTCAAAAATTCTACCCTAGTGTTTAAGCAGTACTTGAGGGACTTGCATTGTTCCAGGACACTGTAACTAGTGAAAGGCATATGCAAAAACTATTTACACTACAATATATTTTTTTCAATGTAACATGAACTTTGTGGCTACTTTTAATCTATATTTTAGGCAAGCATTTTTTTCTATTTGCTTCCATAGATCCTGTATAATTCTGCAACAAAGCAGACTCCTGTAAGAAAGGCAATCATTGATTAGGTTTTGAACTAATCAATTAAAAAAAAGATCTATCTCCAGGCTAAAAGGCTATCATGATTTAATTGTAGGTAAAATCTGGTGTGCCTAAATACAGACAACTTGAACCTTTGTAATTTTTTTTAAAAAGTATTTTGAGCAGCTGTTTTTGGCTAAGTGGTTTTTCTACAGCAAGTTTATTATTATATAATGAAGGATTTACTTCAAAAATGGGATTATTTTCTTTAACAACTCTGATTTATACAATGTTTAGCAAAAGTAGCATCATAGAATGGGATATTTTTTTAAAAGATTAGCAGGCTCTGGAGGTATTTCCTGGAATACTTAATAAAATTTTGATTTGAAAACTAAGCCAATACACTATTTAGTTAAGGGTGTTTCCCTTTGTTTCCATAATTTGAGACACTGAAAGAAAAATGGAATCTTTAAGTCTGGGAAATAAATTCTTTTCTCTTGAGCCAGCCTTATATTGGTCAAAGTGCCGTCCTCATTTTCCTAGTGATATTAAGAGGCACACCCCAGTGTCACCACTCCGTGTGAGACTTTAGGGGTCAGATGTACATGAGGATAGAGTCAAAAGCCCCTGCCGGTGTTCCAGCCAACTTCAGAGTCCTTCTGTGGGCTAATTTATCGTCATTTCTAGCAGTCCTCCTCGAACGTGAGCACGTGAGGAATGAGGACGAGAATCAGACTGAAGTGTAGGACTGGCCTGCCCCAAATCATGAATTTGGCCAAGTTTGTCATGAGTTCCTCTCCCTTCTCTTTTCTACATTTCCTTCTCACTGTGAGTAGGTCCCCACTCACTCAGTGTTGACCCAATATTCCTCCACTTCCAGTCTCGCCCTGGTTAATTTAGGGGATTAAAGCTCAACTCTTCCCTGTCTCCTTCTGTCTGAGAGAAGGGAACTTAGGTCCATTGAGTACCTTCTATGAGCCAGAAGCTTGACATGATTTTTATCCTTTCATCAAACTCCAAGCGATAGTAGAGGATGCTGTTTTTTATTTTTTTAATTTTTAAAAATTATTATTTTTTAAATTGTAGTTATTTATTTTAGAGAGAGAGAAAGAGAGTACACAAGCAGGGGGAGGGGCGCAGCAAGAAGGCAAGGGAGAGAATCTCAAGCAGACTCCCTGCTGAGTCAGGAGCCCAACAAGGGGCTCGATCTCACTCTCACAACCCTGAGATCTTGACCTGAGCTGAAATCAAGAGTTGGCCGCTTAACTGTCTGAGCCACGCAGGCGCCCCGAGGGTATTGTTTTTAATTTGCCCGTGAGGGTCATATGTATTAGGCAGATTGCCCAACTCACATCACCAGTAATTAGTGAACTAGTGATGTGAACCCAGGTCTGTTTGACTGACAGCTCACGTGCTTACTACTGTGACATGCTGCTTCCCAATCTAACTTACTACTCCATTTTTTCTACTTCTTCAGAGGCCAGCAAAGTGTCTGGGTAAGATCAGCAAATGAACCAGCTCCAAATAAGGTGTGAATGGCTCATGTCAAGTCAGTTTGAGCATGGAGAAGGGTCACCATTTGTCTGCAAGTGTTTCTTCCTTCTGAGATCTGCTGTCTGTGCTCTTGGGTGATCAAGGCCAGTGTTCACAGCATAAGCCTTGATCTCAGAAGGTGAGCCTGTGACCTTTCACCCAGAGATGAATTTCATTTCCAACTTTAAGAGTCCTTCTTTGGTAAACATCCTACCTGAAAGTATGTTCCTCTTGGATAATATTTGTGTTTAAAAGCAGCCTTGAGTTGGGCACCTGGGTGGCTTAGTTGGTGAAGTGTCTGCCTTCGGGTCAGGTCATGATCCCAGGGTTCTGGGATCGAGGTCCTGGGATTGAGCCCCCACATCGGGCTCCCTGCTCAGCGGGGAGCCTGCTTCTGCCTCTCCCTCTGCCTGCCACTTCCTCTGCATGTGTACTCTCTTTCTCTCTCTGTCAAATAAATAAATAAAATCTTAAAAAAAAAAAAAGCAGCCTTGAGTGATGTCAGCGAGGTGGCAAAATAGGAGGTCTGAGCCCTCATCCCCTCACAGAAACACTGATTTAACAGCCGTCCTTGGACAAAATATGCTTATGAGAGCTCTGGAATCTGGATGAGAGGTTGTAACACTAGTGGAACACAGAAATGAGAAAAGATGCATTGCAAAGGTTGTATACAGTAAGCATGTACAGCTTTTTGCATGTCAGTCATACTTTAATAAAGTGGCTTTAAAAAAGAAAGCAACCATAATGTCCTAACCCAAAGGATAGAGTAGCGTAGACATTTTTGGCATAGGGCGAGAGAGAGAGAGAGAGAGAGAGAGAGAGCACTTTCGTTAGGCCTTCTTCTCCTTTTCCTCCTCTCCACTCTCATCCCACAGAGGTGACCTCCTGCGCCACCTCCACAGAGGGCCAGCCCTTGCCCCATTGCCATGGAGCCCTCGAAACTCCAGCCAGCCTCATTCTCACTCAGCATCAGATAAATAACTGGGAACGTGAATGTGTCAAAGGCAATTAGTACAAGCTAAATATTTTGTGTTTTTCTAAATCTCCTCTCCTCCCTGCAGTTAAGGCAATGTGACCAATTTAGGTCAATGAGCTGTGAGTAGGAGTTAAGTCAGTGTTCTCCCTCTGTCTCTTATTCCCTGCTTAAGGAAAGGTAGGGGAGACCTGGATCCCTGAATTACCGAGTGCCCTGGAAGATTTGTTCCATCTACAGCAGACTTTGCCTGAGAGAGAAAAGAATCTTGTTTTTGTTAAGCCACTGAAATTTTAGTTATATAGATTATGCATATAGGTTATGCAGCGTAGTCTGTTATGTTCTGAAGAACACAGGGAGATTTTGTGCAAAATGCCCTCCTCATTCTCAGGATATATGCTCTATGAACTGACCTTTTAGAAACAGACTTGTTATTTGAAGGCGAGTCCTTCCCACACCTTTGGAATTTGTTTCAGCCTTATAATGGCAGTCTTTGACAACTTTCAAACAGCACTCAAGTTTATATGAATACTTAGATGGTTAAGTATGGAGGAACAAAGTTAGTTGTAGTTGTAGCTTATAGGTGATAAGTGTGCCTCTGTTATAAATGCTGTGATTCTCTCCGTCTCTGCAGATTAACCAGTGAAGGCTGGACGACGTCTTACACAGAAACCAGCATTGCAGACACTTCCTCATGTTGAAATGGCTTGGATGATAGGACTGCTATTTAACAAGAGATGCTACTATGGTCTCTGTTGGGTAGTTCTGGCTTTGGCACTGGCTTCTCTTCTTTCTCAGGAATTTCCAGGGTTAAAGTAGATGCTATTCTTTGTATTGTTACAAAAGCAAGAATAAAAAAAAATTAGATCACTATAAAAGAAGCTTGCAACTTTGCTCCCAACTCTCTCTGGGCCATTTGGCCATGAAATTCGTATGTGTTTGACAGAAGGCTGTCTGCCTCTCAGCCTCTAGATTTCATGTCATGCTCCAAGGAATATGCAGATGGCAAGGATGCCAGATGCACCAACCACATTTTTTTCTGGGCTGAAGATTTTGGGTAATTTGCAAACAACATATCATATATATTTTTTTCTTTCTCTCCCTGAAGTTCCTCCTGAATTGTTTCTATTAGTTAAGGCTTTCTCCTCCTCTCAAATTGGAACTTTTTACCTCGAGAATCTTTTCCTTTAAGCATTTTGGGTTTTTCTCTGTAATAGTTTTAGTCTCATCTCCCAAGGGATGTCTTTTCTGCCGTGATACAGGTCTGTGCAGTCTCACCAGGCTAAGCTTTTAAATTCACTGCCTTGTTTGTGTTGAGGCTTATTGTATCAACAACATTTGCTGTCTCTTCTTTTCTTGTTAAATTTCCTGACATTTTGGTTATCTCAACCAGGATCCAGGGTAAGCTCCTCATATGTGACTGTCCTGGCTTAGTTACAGAATCCATCCTGCCCATATTTTATTGAACTGAGTGAACTCTCAGGTTCCATCTGTTGTGTTTTCGGAGGAAGACAACAAAAGCAAATCCCAAGCAAAGATGGTAGGGCTACTTCAGGATCCAAGTTCAGGAGAGTTGCCAAGAAGTATTACGGTCTTTTGGAACCACCTACACCCTGCCTCTTTTGAAGGCTATTCAGGAATGGCACTGATGGAGTGTTTGAAAGCTGGGAATTCACAATTCCTCTGAAATGTTATAAAGCTACTCAGAGGTCTGAGTAGACTTGGTGCATTTCTTTCATCAAGGAGAAACTGTACCACCTCTAAACACTTGCTCACTGTCCTTTACCCACACATCTGAATCTCTGTGAGGTGGCTTAGACCCCAGACTCACTAGGAGTTTGCAGGGTGCTTCTGAGAGAGAAGTGGTGGCATCTCTGATGTGAGTGTTTTTATGTATTGCTTCATGATAACAAACTGTCGTGAATGTCATGACAGGTCATGAACCACAAAGATTTTTCAAACCCTGGTCAAGAATGGACTGCAGTGGAGTCACACATTAGAGGGAGGATTACATTCCAAAGATAGTGAGTCAGTGAGAACCACAGAGGGGCAGAATAATTCTTGGAAAGCTTTAAGGAAGATGCTCCATTGGAAACTGAGATAGAGCCAGTTTTCCTTCTGATTTTCAAGCAGATGAGCCCCAGATGAAGAGGTTGGCTTATTTTGGGGGGCCATGCTATTCCAAAAATATGTATTTTTAAATACTCCAATCATACTTAAGGGGAAAGCAGATTTGCCTCTCCCATCTCTGGGGCATTTTCTTATTGAAGGGAAGGCAAGCAGATTGCCCTTAATTGCAATCTCAGTTGCAAACTCAATCCCCGTGTTTGTATGCCTAAATTTGTGTAATTTTGATATATGTATATGGTGTGGCTTCAAGACAGTTACTAGGAGAAATGTGGCCAGTCCCCAATTTTGAAAGATAGGAAGAAGTCTGGAGTCTGTCCTGCTGGATGGCGGTATTGAGGAGAGCAGAAGTGTTGTGAAGGAGAGATTATTAAATGTATCCTCAGTGAGAAGTCAAAATCCCCATCCTCTGAATGAGTGTTTGTACAGAGGCTACTGAGATGTGCAGGGGGAATGAGGCTTCTGTGGTGAAAATCTCCAGTTAACGATGCTGGAGCTGAAAGTCTAAGTGGATGAGCTATTAAAATTGTCAGTTCAGGAGACAAACTCTAGGGAACATTCTCCTAAAATCTGGAGAGCTCAGGTAGGGCCGTGGATGCCTTGAAAGACTAAGACCTTTGATCTCTCTGATGTCAGAGTTCAGAGTGGACTAAGCAGCAATGGCAGGGAGAAATATCTGCATTACAGTTCCGGGCTTGGGAAATTCTCTTTCTTGGAATTTTAGAAGTTGATTGGCAGAGGTTCACTGAGAAAGCCTTATTTTGTTACTGTAACTTGGATGGTTTCCATTGCAGCCAGTAGAATCTCTTTATAATAAATACTTTTCCTGGCCAGACTAGTTGCAGGCGGCAGCACTGAGCTGTTAAGAAGAGACATTTCTATGGGTTTCTAGGTAGGACTTGAATGAAAGAAGTCTGGTTCTCTTGTCCAGGGACATATCTGCTCTAATTCGGGCAGGGGAAGCAGGATGTCTAGGGGGTTGTGTCCTCCAGACTTCATCCCCTAGAAGGCGTACCTGTAAACCTGCCTCACCAGCCATGTTGGGATAAACCCTTACCAGGAGCGATTGCTATTTGTCTGATAAGGAAAACTAAGACAACATAATAGTTAGTGAGTCTTAATTGTTTGACGTATCAATGGCATGGTTGCAATGTGGCCTCTGGCTCACACTCACCTTGTAATGCTAGTCAGCAAGTTTGTATGTAACAATCCTATATTTTCATTTATATTAAGTCAAACATCATCGATTTAAATGAAGGAAACAAGAAAAAAAAATATTCATGTGTTGAGAGATCCCAGATTTGGTTCTGGGTTTCTTCTAAACTTAGATGAATGGAGGAGGGAGAAACGTAACAATTCACTGAGGTTTTTTTCCTTTATAAAATAAGGTGGCAAGGGGTGTGGTGGTGGGTGGTGGGTTTTGGCTAGCCTACCATCTGTTACTAGGCTAGCATTCTATGGGTCTGTGATGAGCAGCTCGCTTTGCATAGAATAGAGATGAAGTATGTTCTGAAACATGTTAGTTCCCTAATAGCTCTTGCTGGAATGTTTTTCTGTTGATAACTGTGGCTCTGTATTTTGGACTTTAGTAAATGAAAAGATCCCATGTACTACTTAATCCCTATGCTAGTGGGTTTCTGATGAGCAGTGTGGCTCCAGAGCCGGATTTTGTGAACAACTCAGGGCAAATGTGTAGATTGGTTAGCTGATGCCAAGTTGTAAAAGAGAGTGAATTATAATAACTGAGTACTGATGGCATGCCAGGCATTCCTCTTACCACTCTACCTGCCTTGTTTTGTTAATGTTCACAATAATCTTAAGAGTTCAGGATTATTTGGATCTCATTTCATAGATGGCTGTAATGAGGGTTAGAGAGTAACTTTTTTTTTTAAAGATTTTACTTATTTATTTGAGAAAGAGCATGAGCAGGGGGCGGGGGAGGGGAGGGCAGAGGGAGAGGGAGAAGTAGGCCTCCCCGCTCCCCCAGCAGGGAGAGCCAGAGCCCAACTCGGGGCTCAATTCCAGGACCCTGGGATCATGACCTGAGCCAAAGGCCAGATGCTTAACCAACTGAACCACCCAGGCGCCCCGTGGGAGTTAGAGAGTAACTTGCCCAAGCTCACAGAGCAAGAAGGTGGCCGAGGGAAGATTTGAACGCAGGTTGCTTGTTGCTGGGAAGGCTCTTTTAAACATGGTGTGATGGTCTGTTGACTTTTTATGTTTATTGCATTCAACTGTTTTCTCCAGTGCTTTGGGAAAAGTGAAAATATCTTAAAAAGTTACATGTGATACATGTTTTAAAATTCCCATCTAAAAACAAGCATATAACTTAACCAACCATTAAAACTTTTATATAAACTTACTGTACAATAAAATGTACCAATTTTAAATTAAACAGATTAAAATAAACATTCAGTTTGATTCCCAGAACTGTCAGCTACTCACTCTCTGCTCAGTCAGTTACAGACTATTAGCTATTTGTGTGTTCAGGAGTTTTATTGAGTTAACTACCGGCCTCTTGGTGTTTTGAGAGTGTTTCTATGGATGCTGTTGCTTTGCTCTGCTTGGAGAAATGCTGTCAGAAAGAGACAAGCACACACAACTGAACTGGTGTTTTTTTCCAGTGAAAAGACTATTTAAATGGAAGGCTGGCTTCATGCTGATTACTGTTGAAGATTATGCCCACAGTGAAACTGCCTTGGACAGTCTCACAAGTCACCCTTTCTTGCAAGTATATTTAAAAACGGCAAACAAAAGCCAGTGTCAACAATAATCCTCTCATGTAGGCTATTATCTTCTACAGACTGTCCAGAAGCCTCAGATAGCTCAACGTTTTTCACAAGTGAGTCCATAATTCCCAAGAATGCTGAGAAGCGTTTAAGGGGGCAGATCTAGAAAAGTATGGGTGAGGCTGGAGGGAGAATGGCAATTTCTTCCAGTTTTATTTTCCTTTCACCCCAAACAGGTTTGGTTAATGGGGTCCTCTCCTTGGGACAATCATGGCATTTTCTTATTTTTCATGGTATGACAAAATATTTCCCTTTTCTTACTCAGAGGAGGGAGAGATGTCATAAAACACATGAAGGACATTTTGGTCTTTCAGCTGCAGTAGTGTGATACTGTCTCTTCTACGTACCACAAAAACTGGACCCTGCCTCCTCTGTGGATTTCAATCCATTTCTCTTCTGTTTATTATGATCAGAGGTGTGTGAGATGAAGGAGCGATAGCGCCTCTCACCACGAACTATACTTCCTTATGGGTCCACAATAGGGTGGGCTACTAGGAAGACGAGCTTTGTGTCCTCCAACTTTGTAAGTGTTTTCCCCAGTCCTCTTCTGTCTTTCTCATTGTTTCTACTGGCATAGGGCCACTCCTGTCTTTCTCTGGCTGCTCCTGCATCATTTTTTTTTTTTTTCACTGCACTGACGGTTTAGCCTGTTAAATATCGTGAGAATAAGCTGCTCCCTGTCCTGGCATTGCTTTTTGAAGGAAACATTTCCTTCCCTTGTGCAAGCCAAGGAGTTACTTCCATGGGGAGAAAGTTGGAGTGCTGATTGGAAACATGCATGATTGCTGGTTTAAATTTGGCTTATTTGCAACAGACAGAGGTTGGGAGAGATAGGAGAGAGGGGTTCTCCTGGTTCTGAGGTGGTTCCCACATCTGCTTCTTATTAGGCGCACTGTGGAGAAAGAGTTTGAAATTAACTTAGTTGTGGAATAATAAAGTAGGCCTCTTAATATGGGGGATTATAAATAATTACCCTAGAAAATGAAGGGACAACTTTTCATACCCTAGGTCTTTTACTTTTTCCAAGGTGGTTTGGCACCAAACAGAGACTGGAGAGATATTCTGTATGCTCTCTATCTCCAGTGGACAAAGGTACTGTTTTACTCCCTCTTCCTAAGAGTCTAGATTCAGGCTTTTCGGGCACAAAGTATGCAGCCAGCCAAGAGCCATTCATCCACATGGCCCTAGTCCTCTGGGACCTACAGCAGCCAGGGGCATCTTAGGGACATATACAGATTTGTATCTAAACGGGAGAGGCCAGCCTCTTGGTCTTACCTGTCCTGGAGCTCTCAGGTGATGCTCTAGAAATCGGCACTGGGGTACAGATCATAAAACAAAGCAAAAGAAAACAGTATATTTTGACACTCTTTCTCATTATTTCAGCCACTGACCTCTTAAAAGATCAGCATCATAATCTGAAGAAGACACCCAGCCCTCATAAATGCTATTCTCTGTATATTCTCGTTTATTCATTTGTTTTTTTCTTTTTTTCTCCCCATATTGAATATAAAAGCTCTAATAGCAGAGATCTTGTTTTACTATTTTATATTCCCTGTGCCCAGAGCAGTGTTTGGAAAATTATAAGCACTTCACAATCAACTGTTGACTGAGTCAATCAAGGAAGCCAATGGAGGAAACTCTCTGCCTATAAAAGGTAATTTTGGATGCTGCCTTGGACCCTTAACTGTCTTGGGGTTCTAAACTGAGATGGCTCTGCATTGGGACCAAAATCTCAGAGTTGTAATAGATCAATCTCACCCCTCTGAGGTCAACTTGACCTACATTTGGGGATTAGGCAGGAGGAAGCCTGAGCTGTGGACATGAGAAGGTAGATGACCTTCTGGACCGCTTCCCAGACCACTTTCAATTACCATGATTTGGGAAGCTTTTACATTCACTGGGAACACCCTCACCAAAGAGTTCTCAGAATGGGAACAACAATCGTCCATTATATATGGTGTAAGTTTGCAGGCAAGGGCTCAATTAGTTCTTTAATGACCATCTAAGTCCATGATTCTTCAATTTTCCCTTATTAAAGTGTCCCTACATTATTGATTTGAGAGTTATCTTAACTGGTCTCTTTTGGTTTTAAGAGCCCGATCAGAAAATCACTGATTACCTCAGAAAATGGGTGTTTATAGTGAAGATAGATTTTACATCTTGTCGTGAGAATTTTTGTATTGTCCACTTTGTGATTTCTCTGCTAGATAGTGTGGAAGGTCACCTCTTCATGCTTCAGCTGAGAGAGGAGAAGTTGTAATTGAAATAATTTCTGTTGGTCACCTTCGTTCTGAAAGAGGGAGGCAGGTCATTCCAAATGAGAGAACCTATTTCAGGACATGTCTAAGCTTGGCCCTACTAAGGCAGGGATGTCTCCAGTCTGTACTCACACTTCTGAAGTGGTCACGGAGGGAAACCACCACAGAGGGCTGTGATTAATCAAAAGCCTTGTGACTAATAGCTCACTATTTTTTAATACTATCTTGAGTAGAAAACAAGGGGCCTTTTGAAATAATCTTCTAAAGATGTCCATCTCAGAGTTCCAAACCTTTTATTTACTAGCTAATACCAAGAAGTCTAAGTGATGTAGTACACGTAAGGAGGAACAAACTTCCCTAATCTTTGGATAAAATGGTTTTAAATTTCTTGAGCTTCCACATAATCTACCATGGCCTCTCTAGCTTTTCTGCTTGTAATGAGTATCCATCTCTAAATTAAATGAGTACTTGATTTGTTTTCTCCATCTAATTCAAATTTTCCGAATCTTATTGGTCATGCTCAGTTAGTTGTAACAGGTCATAGCCAGTGTCTGGATTCCTACCTATGGACCAAGCGACCATGCAGTTTCTGTCTACATTGGCTTCCATGAGGCTGCCCCTGGAGAGCTCCAACTGGGGAGTTTTCCCTCAGAAGGAGACATGTTTGTGGCAGTGATTAAAAACCTTGGCATTTTGGGAATAGAGTAGGATCAGAAACCTGGCTTCCTTAGTTCTTTCAGTTCTTGGAATGTCAATTCATTACAGAAAAGCATTGAAGAATTTGGCTTCCCTTGAAGCTGAAAGCAACCTTGGATAGTATGTCGATCAACCCCCGCATTTTACAGATCAGAATCTGATGCACAAATTTCCTGGCCAAAATCACAAAGGTGGTTAAAGGCAGAATGGAGAATTTCAGTAGACTCACTCAAGGAGTGATGACATGGTTCTGGCAGATTATCTCTACTAGTACCCCCACATCCTCCCCTCCCTTAATTTTCCTTGGTAAAGAACAGAGGTTAATATCCAAACAAATATATTAAAATCAAAATTAGAACACCAAGAAGGCAGTAAATAGTTCATTGGTAAGTTTTATGTAAGATGAGTTTAAGATGAGTTTACCTCATCTAGCTTATGAAATGAAAATAACTTTACCCAAATTTTGGTAATATTGTTGACATTGTTTAGGCTCTTTGACTTCTCTTTATGGAAATTGATAATATACCTCTGACTACATCAATGGAAACAGTGCATAAGCATGTAGAAAATATTAATATTAGTATTAAACCCCAAACTCCTATTTATTGAGAGAGAAACCCAAGTTGGTAAAAAGAAACAATTTATAGAACAAAGAAGAACATTTACTGACTTCAAGTACATAAAACAAATATAACCAGGCCAACAATATATTTATCTATTAGTATTCCTAAAGAGACATACTATGATGGCTACTTAGTATATTAACTTTTTGTGTTCGTAAACTGTGCTTCTGGAGTGTATAAATTATCCAGATGGGGATATTACAAAACTAAACTTCATTCCAGACCTTCTTCTAATGAACACCAATTCTTATTTAGTATAGCTGAACTTAAAGGTTTACATAGTTTTGAATATTTTGACTTTATTATTTTTAAACATTTATTTGTCAGAGAGAGAGCGCATGCACAAGCAGGGGGAGCAGCAGATGGAGAGGGAGAAGCAGGCTCCCTGCTAAGCAGGGAGCCCAATGTGGGACTGGATCCCAGGACCCTGGGATCACAACCTGAGCTGAAGGCAGCTGCTTCACCGACTGAGCCACCCAGCCATCCCAAATATTTTGACTTTAAAGTTATGTATTTCTCTCAGAGATGTCAACATGCTTTACCACAATTAGGTGAGCACAGATATTATCTGTGGACTATATTTTGCTGATGGGAGTCTGAATCTCAGGACTAAAGGGGAACGGATAGGGTGGTGTTCACTAAAATCTGATTCTTAGACTAATGACTGCCTTAGGCAAGAGACCACACTCTGCTGTTCCCATTTATGTTACATTTATTCTTTAGGAGTTTGACATAGAAACATGAGTTATAAAATATGGTAAAGGCCATTTGTCAGTAGGATGTAGATATAAAGGAAAATATAATATACATAATATTATGTTCTTTGACCATATGATATATGTTAAAAAGCAGGAAGAACAGTACCCTATAGATTGACATTAGGACCTATATGATTCATCTCCTCTCTAGGATCATTTACTCTCTGCTGGTAGGGGTAAAGCTCTGGAAAACAACATGGCCAACCCAGTCACTTTTGTCCTGCTTGGGAATTGCAGACTTTTCATCTTTAGTGAGTCTTTTAGGAAAATTTGACTTTGTTGAATTTGTTTTGGCAGGTTAGCATGATGTAAGTGTATTAAAAAAAAAATTCACAAGCAATTTAATTACAAGAAATGGAAGATAATTCCCTGAAGGCTGCTGCTGTTATAGAGGTAGTCATAACAGCTTTTTTCATATTTTCCACTTTTTACCACTTCAAGCTGTCCGAAGAAGAAAGAGTGAGAGCGCCTGCCGAGCGTCCTGCCAGTGTGCTAGACATTGAGACAAAGAGCACTGGTGACATGTCGGTTCTCCTGGGGAAATCCAGGCTGTTTTTTTAAAAAAAACCATGAGCTTGAGAAACCTCGATGGAACCCTTGAGGAAAAACTTATCAATATTAAAGGACATTACGAAAGTCGTTGGAGATATTTATTTCACCTTTTTTCAAAAGGCTTTATTAGCTTGGTTGTATTTTATGTGTAGCATCAGTGGGACCTCTTTCATCCTCCCCTCCCCTGGCTCCTCCAAAAAACCCTCAGGACTGACTACACATCACATCACGACATAACATAGCCCCCGAATCTCAAAGGAATAAAAGCACTAATATTGAATCATGCTGTAAGATACAGCACACCCTTCACCCCCAGCTAAGGCATGCTCTTAACAAAGCAGGCAAGGTCCTTTCTCAAGCCATCTTTGGGACAAAGGGAAATAACAACAGGTGACACTCCGTGAGCAGCTATGATGGCCAAAGAATTACTACTTCCTTCGCTTTGTGGCTCTGTGGAGTCATCAGAAGGTATGAGTGAAAAATAAAAGCCAGATGACATTGTTCTATAGGAAATGATTTGTAAGGTTCTGATACGGTTAACAGGATGAAGGCCTTTTCAGATAATCAAACTTTATTTATTTGTTCATTTATTCAAAAATATTATTGAGCACCAGTTTGTGCTAGCCATTATGTTAAGAGGTGCAATAGTGAGTAAAGAAGTAGTAGGCTCCCTCCCACCCTCCCTCCCTTCAGTTCTTTACTTTTATGTATTATAACACTAAGTCCTATGCAAGCCACTCTATTCTATGATTGGTCCCTCTCACACATACTTCTTATCCCCCTCCTCTGCTTTTATTATCCTTAGCCCTTATTACTATCTAATATACAATATATTTTTATTTATTTCTTACCTGTATCTCCCATTAATGTGTGTGGGGAGCCACAAAGCCAGAATTTCTTTTTTATGTGTTCATAGCTTTATATACCCAGCACTTAATATAGTGCCTAGAAATAGACACTCAATAAATATTTAAGTAATCACCCAATTAATGAGTGAAGCAAGGACGTAGCTACAGAATGGCACTAAA
Source organism: Callorhinus ursinus (assembly GCF_003265705.2). Classification (NCBI taxonomy): domain Eukaryota; kingdom Metazoa; phylum Chordata; class Mammalia; order Carnivora; family Otariidae; genus Callorhinus; species Callorhinus ursinus. Next base: position 1,451,934 of record NW_027397065.1, read on the forward strand.
GACCCCCTTCTGTTTTTTATTTGGATCCATTCATCAGTATTCATTGCATCTGATTTTTCAAACTGATCATCAAAAGCATGTAACTTTGGAGGGAGATAATTAGAGTTAAAATATTCTAAGATATGTGGATTTTTCAAGGTGGATAACACAGATTCCATCTGAATTATGGAAATCAAATTTTTAGGTGCAGTCACTAAAAGAAAGAAAAACAGTAACTTTATTAGAGAGAACATTATTGAATTACAAAAATAAAATACTTTGTCAACTAGAATACGTCGAAGGAAGAGCAACCAGAGTATCCAAAGGTCTTGAAACAATGGCATAGAAATATTTAGTTTTGGTAAGAAAAGACGTTCTCTTTGGGGCAGTTATTGTTCTAATAATTTCTTCAATTTTACGGCCTTCAAATATTTTAAGCTTTATCATAAAGGGAAGGGATTACGTGTACTATTTATTTAATTATAGAGGATTGAACGAGGGCTATGGATATGAGTTACAGGGAGGTAGTTTGGGGGCTTATTATATGGGAAATATTTACATAAATGGAATGGCTACATTTTAAATACTGCATTCTCCTTCACTGGAGGTTATAGGGTCATCTGTCATGAAATTTTTGTGAGGGTAATTCCTGCTTTGGCTCCAAAGTTGGACTAAAAGAACTAAATGAGTTCTCTGCCAACTCTAAGAATAATAGTGGTAATTTATTTAAATTGAGCTAGTCACCATAAAGGCATTAATGTATTCAATTTTCTCAACACCACCCTTAGTTAAGTATTACCTCTGTTTTGCAGGTGAAGGTACTAAAGTTCAGAGAGTTTAAGTAACCTGATGAGGATGTGTGGCCTGTATGAAGTACAAGTGAGATTTCACTCCAGAATGGCCTTACTAGGAAGTGGAAAACTTTAGATTATGCCTCACTGAATCCCAGGATCAGGAGCACCAGTTAGCTTTAATCTTGCCAGATTCTCACAGAAAAAGCTCCCTCTGCCTCACCATATTTGTGTAGCATATCGTAAGTCACAATTGGCAAAAGCAGACACACACACACACACACACACACACACACACACACACACACACAGAGGCTGAATTCCTCAAACAGGCGTTAATGTCTTCTTCCACAACTGGCAAAAGCAGACACACACACACACACACACACACACACACACACACACACACAGGCTGAATTCCTCAAACAGGCGTTAATGTCTTCTTCCTTTCCGAAAACCAATGTATTATAAGTAACGAAAGAAAGCTTTCTTCATCCACACAAAAATACATTTGTCACAGTGATTTTTGAAGGTACTTTTGTTTTTAAAATTGATTTTCCCCAGTACATGAAATAAACCTTTGTTAGTTTTCATGTAGTTGCTTTTTTTTTGTACTTTACCTATATACAATTTCTTTTTTGTAATCTTTTTTGTTTTTCATCCATTCAGGGATTTTTAATGAGGTCTGGTGGTATTGGGTATTCTTGTACCAATTCTGCTATAAATTTTAATTTTGGCTTTTCTACTAATAGGAGAGGCATAGCACAACTACACTACTACTGATTGAAGAGAAGCTTAATTTGGAAGATGCCTTTCAAAAAAATAAATTGGTATGTAGTGACATTTAAGAGGGAAATTAGGTAGAAGATAAATGAATAAAAATTATTTTAGACAAAAAAGAATAAAAATTGAGCATATCCCCAAACTGAATTTGCACTAACTTAAAACTCTAGTAACTGCTAAATATTGAAAATATCCATTATGGTCCTGAATTGGGGTAAACAGAAAGGAGATGTTCTGTTATCCTGATTAAAGATGCACTATTTCCAGGGTGTTTTCCAAAGATACTTGAGCTAGGCATATCTTTCCTGGAAACAAATTGTCTAACTAGCCAGATTTGATGGCATTTACTTGGATTAGATGAACTCAGAGTAAACATTCCAAATCTAAATCCTTCTCTGAACTGGCTGGTAAACCTGTTGGGCTCATAGGTCATTGGTGAAAAATGTCTTTGTTTGAGTACGTAAGTTTTTGCTAAAGCTACTAGTAGCTGTTTCTGGGCGAGGAAAAGGCATGGAAGAGTCTGACCCCAAAGGAAATAGTGAAAATATGGAGTAGCACTGTTGGGACCTTACCATCTAAAGTTCTTCCTTGCTGTGGAATGTGTGTACACTCTGCCCTTCACTACCAGAGAGGTTGAATTTCAATTTCTACAGTTGACTGCTAGGTATATAATTTTCACTCTTCTCTCTAATTACCAAGGGGCAACAATTGCTTTTATTGTTGAGTTTTAGAACTCTACTTTTTTCTGTAAACACAGATCTTATTGTGAGAAAGTAGGGATGGTGGCAGGGCTGCTCATCACCTCCTCTCACCCACTGAAGTAGGGAGGTTAGGTAGGAGGGAAGGGTAATCTAGTTGAGAGTCACAGTCCACTTTGGCTTGCCCGATTATAAAAGGGATTTCTTAGTTGTGTGCATATGCGCACGCGTGCGTGTGTGTGTGTGTGTGTGTGTGTAAGCCTGTGTGTTGGGGGGGCATTGTTTTGCCACTCTCTTCTGAAGAAATATTTATGTAATCATGTTCTGCCTGTGCTTGATAGTAGTTCCTTGAAGGAGTGCCCTGAAAGTGGCTTAGGTTTAAACATGTGGCTCATTAGACTTACTCTAGGGGATCTGTTGTTTTCATCTGCCCGCACTCCTTTCTTGGGAGAGGTATACTTTTCTTGCTTTATGCAGTTGTGGAGGGTAGGTGTGATAAGGGAAGTTAAAGCTGAATTATACCTCTCTCACTGTATTCAGGTGGTCAGGGAAAGCTAATGCTAAATCAGAGAATTTTGAGACTATATCAGCAGTCACCTTACCTTCCAGGAGAAGAGAACCCACATGCAGAACAAAGTCAGGCAAGGAGAATTGGAGTTGAGATAGCAAGAAATCTCTGCATATGGTTTTGCAGAAATCCAGTTCTACCCCTTTGAGATTCCAGTTATATGAGTTGATTAACGTGTGTATTTTGCTTCAGCCTGGTTTTACTTGCATTTTGTCACTTGCAATTAAAACCGCTCACTGCCCACAAGCTCCATGATTCAGAGTAAGATAGAAATTGAGATAACTATTTCATCTGAGGGTTTGTGATGGCCAGAAATTATATTTATCTAGAGCTTTAAAATCGGCCCCACTAAACTGTCACTTAGCATTTCCAAGAAACCTCATCTTTGCATTGTTCATAGCAGATGGCGACTGACTTACCAGACTGTGAAACACCAGACCCCAGATATACTCAGAGGTGCTGCCCTTGATAGCCCCTCAAAACGAACACATACACATCATATACTAATGAGGGTTCCTGTTCGCCTTTAGCTTGAATAGGACGTTCATTTACTTTTGATATATTGTTTCGTGGCTCCTATGTATGATCAGATATTATATTTTCTGTACTGGTGAGTTTTTCCTGAATGCATTATGCTTTTTGTAAAACTTTCCACCAGTCTCCTTCTCCCACCCATTAGTTAAGATTTCTTAGGGAAGGATGTTCTTTGAATTTTCTGTGTTTTTAGAATATTATAAATATGGAATGCTAAGTTAAACCTGACATCCCTCTCCTCAGCTCACTGAGCTATGCCCTTTTTATTATAGTCATATAAGTTAAGTATGTGCTGTCAGCTTTAATTGAATTTCCTGAGTTGTGTTTATGATTTAACCCTATTCCACAATTGGAATTTTAAAAAGATGAGTCTCATAGTTATCTTTACAAGATATGTGTTTATGCTCATGTTCACTCTTACCAATTTCTCTGCCAACATGGCAGGTTTTCATTTTAGTACCATAAAAATGCATTTGTCTTAGTGGACGGAATTACAGAATTACTGTATTTTAATGATGCTGTTTCCTTTGTTCAGTGTCCAGGCCATTGCTCTAATTTTCCAGTCCAGTATGGCTAGGCAAGTTAAAATGTTTTAAGCAATATTTAGGATGGCTTGACTCCACTATGCAAAAAAACATGTTGGTAATATTATAAATCCTTGTAACTTTGGAGATTTTTCTCAATGTGTAAATACAGAGGTGTGGGATAGATTTTGCTTTGGGTGGTTTTGGAGGGGTGGCCATGTAAGAAATTGTTTTCAAAACAATCACTCCTACCATCTGTGCACCAGAAAACAGATTCACAGAGCTGAGAGCAACACTTGGACATAGCCAGCAGAAAAGAGCTCAGGTAACTATTGAGATCACCTACGCTTTGTGAGAAAATAATTGGGGAAAAAAATGGCTTTGTAGAACTGACGTTGCCTGGTGGAGGGTATCTTTAGGTTTGGGGGATAATAGTTATTTTTGTTGTTGTTTACATAACATGACTTACTGTTGCTTTACTGGCAAAGTGCTATTTTCCTTTCTCTTATTAATGAAAGTTTCATAACTATATTATTAGGAGGTTCTGTAAGAGGTCCAAATTGTTAAAAGAATACAGAAGAATACGAGTAAGTAAAGAGCATGGAATTGTTGCGTTTGCAAAGATACACTGATTTTCTTAGGTAAAAATATCTTCCTAATTTCAAATCCTCTCCAGGGGGCTAAGGAAAGCCTTAAATATCCATTCAAAATTCTCCACAGCCAGACATCTCTTTTAAAAGAATTAGGTTACATCAGTTGATGTAATTAATTCAGATTGTTTGGGTGATTCAAATCCCAAAGGCCGCAGTACATCTGTGCTGCATGCACATTTCCCCTCTGTGCCAAGGCGTCAGTGGTTTCTATTGGGGTGTGTTTGGAGGGGCTTGAGGGAATGAGGGCAAGGGAATGGGCAGGTACCATTTATTCACTTCTGACTTGCAGGAAGAGGGCCTAGAATCTGTGCTTTCAGAGCAAATCCAGTTGCTTTATTTTACATTTGAACTCCATCTCACATAGACTCTTTTTTTTTAAATTTTTTTATTGTTATGTTAATCACCATATATTACATCATTAGTTTTTGGTGCAGTGTTCCATGATTCATTGTTTGTTCATAACACCCAGTGCTCCATGCAGAACGTGCCCTCCTCAATACCCATCACCAGGATAACCCATCCCCCTCCCCCCCTCCCCTCTAGAACCCTCAGTTTGTTTTTCAGAGTCCATCATCTCTCATGGTTCGTCTCCCCCTCTGACATACTCCCCTTTTCTTCCTCTCCTGTTATCTTCTTCTTTTTCTTTTTTCTTAAAATATGTTGCGTTATTTGTTTCAGAAGTACAGATCTGTGATTCAACAGTCTTGCACAATTCACAGCGCTCACCGTAGCACATACGCTCCCCAATGTCTATCACCCAGCCATCCCATCCCTCCCACCCCCAACCCCTCCAGTAACACTCAGTTTGTTTCCTGAGACATAGACTCTTTAAGCCGTAAGGATATGTTCATGCTTAAATATTTCCGTCTCCAGATGCTGCTGCACCTGATCTATTTCATAGTTTTCTAGTTTTTTTTATTGATAAAATATTTTCTTAATTTTATTAAGTTTTTAAATTTTAATTCCAGTATAGTTAACTTACTATGTTCTATTAGTTTCAGGTGTACAATATAGTGATTCAACAATTCTGTACATTACTTGATGCTCATCAGGATGATAAGTGTGCTCTTTAATCCCCTTCACCTATTTCCCCCATCCCCCCACCCACCTCCCCTCTGGTAACCATCAGTTTGTTCTTTATAGTTAAGAGTCTGTTTCTTGGGCGCCTGGGTGGCTCAGTTGGTTAAGCGACCGCCTTCAGCTGAGGTCATGATCCTGGAGTCCCGGGATCGAGTCCCGCATCGGGCTTCCTGCTCAGCAGGGAGTCTGCTTCTCCCTCTGACCCTCTTCCCTCTCGTGCTCTCTATCTCTCATTCTCTCTCTCTCGAATAAATAAATAAAATCTTTAAAAAAAAAAAGAGTGTTTCTCGGTTTGTCTTTCTCTCTTTTTTTTTCCCTTTGTTCATCTGTTTTGTTTCCTAAACTCCACATATGAGTGAAATCATATGGTATTTGTCTTTCTCTGACTGACTTACTTCACTTAGCATTATGCTCTCTAGCTCCATCCATGTCATTGCCAATGGCATAGTTTTCTAATAGAGATATTCAGAGCAACAGATCATGCCCTTTTTCATGATAGTTATTAAACCTTATCTCCATAACAACCTGTTCTATATCTTTGTCAGATTCTACAGAGCTTCAGTAGTCCATACTTACTCTTATTGTCACATCAGCAATTGTGGAAAACAATCGTTGCTATCTTTCTAGATTAAATTCTTTTTGATATTTCAAAACTGAATATTTCTGCCTATTGTGAGAAGATTTATATGGATGTAATATACTCCATTAATTAAGAACATGGTATTTTCAAAAGAAAATTTTTCCGTTCATATTTTATATAGCTTAGTTCAGGGTTATGTATTTATTTGTGGCAGAAAGACATTATTTTAAGCAAAAGAAAGCATTCTGTACACATTTTTGTCTTTAAAATCAAGATTTTGTTGTTGTTGTTTGGGTATACTCTTCTGGAATAAAAGGGTTTTGAAATCACATTTTGTCTATATTCTTAAAAATGTCTGGTCAAAAAGATATCTGAACCTTACTCAAAGAATATAAAATATAAGAATTTCAATTACACTTGAAAGAAAAACTTCAACCTGAGACTGACCACAGTATTGGAGGGGCTTAAAATTGTTTTCGAATGGATGTCAGAGTTTTGGCCCATTTGTCTAGAAATCACAAAGGAGGGTGCTTTTTCCAATTCCAGGGCCAATCTATACAGTTCTGGCCAGCTTCTGTCTATCTTATCCAGTGTATATCTCTCCAGGGAATTTTCCTGATTGGTAATAGTACAGAAAATTTATTTTTAGTCCTGGAGTTGTTTAGTGTTAGAGTTGAAAGGATCCTTAGGAATGATAGGTCAACTTCCTTTTGTAGATGAAGATTCTAGGAGCTAAAGAGTTGAAACAACTTTCCTTTCCCTATGCCATACCACAAATCTTCATTAGAACTGGACTTAAGACTCACTGCCCAGGGGTTCCTGGGTGGTGCAGTTGGTTAGGCATCCGACTTTTGGTTTTGGCTCAGGTCGTGATCTCAGGGTCATGAGATGGAGCCTCGCCTTGGACTCTGGGCTCAGCACAGAGTCGGCTTGTGATTCTCTTCCCCTCTCCCTACCCCTCCCGCTTATTCTCTGTCTCTGACTCTCTCTCTAAAAATAAATAAATAAATCCTCTAAAAAATGACCCACTGCCCCATGAGATTCATATTCAGTCTCTGGAATCATCATTCTACAGGTTGGTGAGTTTCCTTTCCACATATGGACCATTATATATCTCTCTAAGTTTTGGGACGTTCGAAAGATAGGAATTGACCCCTCTGTGTGTTGGTGGCATGAAGGACAAATCTGATTCTGAGCTAAGAGACATAGTACTTAAATGTGACTAATCTTTAGTACATCAGTGTTACTGCGTGGTAATTACTATGACTTCGTGGAAATGATTTGCTGCAGTCTTCCAGTTAAATAAATTCAATTCTTTCATTTGGAAGGTAGGAAATAAGAATTTCTAAACAAAGTATCTCTTTTTCTGTATAAGGGCTTGAATCAAAGACCATTTTACTTTGTTAACAGATGAATCAAATGTTTTTACTGGCAGGTTCTTGGTCAGTCTTTCATACAGTCTGTTAAAGTGTTGACTTTCCTAGACTGGTACTTAAAATGGAAGCTAGAACCCTATGGATCATGGTGAAGGGAATTCTCAGGAATTATCTTCTTTCTGTGTGTTAGTGTTGGAGTGTAGGGTGGGTTAAAGGATTGATTTTCCATCATTTGAAATCGCTTCTCACAGGAGACAGAGCAAGATTCTCTTGAAATACATAGAAAGGGAATCTTATAATTAGCAAAATGTAGATTTTGCCTGGATGTAGAGCATGCTGAACATTTTTATAAAAGGTTTTTCAAGTTTAACAATGTACTACAACTCTCTTAAAATTATGTTTGCATGTTGCAGGTACTCGTGACAAATATTTCATGAACTTTATTTTAGCAAATCACAACCCAATTTAGATAATGACTGTTAGTTAGACAAAGTAAATATAATGTCAATACATGTTATTTTTAGTATATTCCTAATGGACTAAATCTCTTCTCCAAATCACATTTCCATTTTCATCTAAGCCTCTTGATTAGCAAATGCTAAAGGAATTTAATTATCAGAACAACATGGTTCTTACTCTTCTAACCCTTCTACAGAGCAATCTCACATTTTGTTTTTTTAAAAATCTTAAAAACATGATAGCCTTTTACACAGACTGTCACTCTAGGAATGTGTCCTAAGTGTATAATCAAATTAAAGAAAAAAATAAATGAAGATCTTAATCACACTGCTATTTATAATACTAAAAAAGTAAATAAAAAAAGTGAAACCCTAGAGAACCAGTGGAATAAAGCATAGAATCTTTATTATTATGTAATCCTAAACAATTAATATATACATAAATATTTTTTGACATAAAAAATGAATCAATATCAGTAAGTTTGGCTAGAGAAGGTGCTGTTTATAAATGTGGTATTTTATGGTTTCCTAAAACACCTCAGTGTTATCCTAAGGTTAAAAGTTCCATGAAATCAACATCTTTTGACATTTTCTACCATGTGTTTGACCTTCTCTACTTGTCAAACAGCAGGGGTTAAATGCAACTGTTAAATGTAGCTTTTCCTACTATCTCAGAGACCTCAATGGCTTAGAATAACAGGTGTCTCAGTTTATCCATGTAGGGTGTATTAAGATTGTGAAACCAGTTTTTCACTTGACTCAGAATACCTTTTGAGGGTAGAAGAGAAAAGATACAGTTGGGGCCATCAGAGACAATCTGTTGGAGGGAGAGTGGATGTGCTGTGTTCCCAATGATCATCCCCTTCCAAGGAGTGGAAGCGGTATTGAGTAATCTGCTTCCCCCTAATCACAAGCCAAATGAGAGCAGCTTCAGAGAACAATGTGGGGAATATATTTGTCTTCTCACGTTTGAGGGATATGAAGACTGACTAATATCTGAAAAAGTTTAAAAGTGAGCTGCTAACTTCTAGCTCTCCTGGTGGGAGAGGAAAGAGGAATGACTCTGATAGAGTGAGCTGCACAAACCCCAACAAAGGGACAAGGTGTGTGTTTCCCGGGTGCCAGACCTTGAGAAATGGAGCCAAGAATTGTCTTCACCCAAGAAGACAGTAGAAGAGACTAGGTGGGTCTCTAAAGTCATGGGCCGAAGGGGAGTTGTAAGTGACCCAACATAGAAAGCCTCACTCACACTGCCCTCAGAGCTTCCTAGCTGGATGGGGAGAAAAAGCATGCTTGTGGTACTCACAGAAGTGACCCTTCACATGCTGTTTTGCCGTTTGCTACACAGAGAGCTCTGAAACCAGATCACGAATGTCCTAATTATGATCTCTGCATTTCACCTCCGCTCCTCCCTTAGTAACAGCCCTAGTGGAACCAAAGGAATCTGCTGAGCACAAAAGGAATTGTGGGACAGTGAACACACAGTGAAAAAGCCACCCATTCTCACTCCCCCAGCCTCACTCCCCTCCCTCTACTATAGGCTTCTGAGGGGAGGAGGGGGAGAAATTTTGTTGTTGTTGTTCTTAAAGATTTTATTTATTTATTTATTTTAGCGGGGGGAGGAGCAAAGGGGGAGGGAAAGAGAGGGGGGTAAAGAATGTCCAGTGGACTCTGTTGAGTGTGTTGGAGCCAAGGTGGGGCTTGATCTCAGGACCAGGAGATTGTGACCTGAGCCAAACCAAGAGCTGGACACTTAGCTGATTGAGCCACACAGGCACACCTCAAGGGGGAGAAGTTTTAAAGTAGATAATAGATTAAAGCTTTGAAATCAACTGGGTGGGTCTTCTTAAAAATGCAATGGTATTTTCATGAGGCTTTGTCCAGGAGTGTGAAAAGAAAAAAAAAAAAACACAAAAAACAACAGTTGATGAAGCAGGTCAAAGGAGAGCTTTATGAGAAAAAAAAAAATTTGTTTGTACCCTCTTCAAAGTACTCAATAAACTAGTAATATTTAGAAGGTTTTCTCTGATAGGTAACTTACTAATTTATGAAGGTGTGTCATTTTTGAACAATTCTGACTTTTAAGAAGTCCTTTTTTATAACAGTCTTAAACCAGGGCTCCAATAGACTCTTTAGCTTTAGTGCAAGTTCATCTCTTTGAGTCCGTCCAGAATGAGACTAATATATATAATAACTCTTCTTTACCTTCCCCTTTCAATTCTAAGATAGCTCTTATTTTAGGTAAAACTGTCTCTATTTCTTTTATCCTCCTGGTCTCTGAAATATGTTCTATTAATGTATGAAATGGGAGCACCAGAGTTCAGTGTAGTTGCACTGGGAAACCATTCTTAGTGGAAGTAAAAAAGTAAAGAGCTTTAGGTAAAGATTTAACCTTTACGATGAAATGTTGGTCTCTTAGAGCCTGTGATTTGGGGAGTGGCTCTGTTCCCTCATGCCAGAAAATAATCCTCACGTGATGGTGAATGAATTCTTGCAGAAGCCCCCCCCACCCCCCACCCCACCCCATATAAGTTGTTGAAGGGATAGCAAAACAGGCTGTGCTATCCTTCCTTCCTTGATTTCAGAGCCGTTGCCATCTCGCTGAATCCCCACTGCTCAGCAGTTGTGAATGATGAACCTATTATGAATTGGGCAGCATAGCTGAGAAAAGTGAAAAATGCAGTTCAGACAGATGTGTATCTCACTTTGATTCTTTTGTTATTTCTCCAGGTTGCAATTTTACCCCTGACTTTCACTAGGTACTTAGTTCCAGCAGATGAACAATATCTTGGCAGTGCCGCATATCGAATGAAAATAGAGTAAGGATTAATTTTGGGGGTGTTTCCAAGCCATAGAACTGGTGGCAGAATGCCAGCCCCCCTGAATGCCTTTCTCAGCAGCTCAAGTCAGCAAACTCTTGGCCATTACAGTCAAATGAATGTTGGAGTTTTCAGTGGTACCTGTTATATTAAATCACATATTGATGGGGAAAGAAAGCAGAAACATCATGCTATTGTGTAGGGAATAAATGAGCTCCAGAAGTTTTTTTTTTTTTTTTTTTTTTTGCCAATAGAAGGCTTTTTAAATAAGTGACAGTTTTTGGGTTTTATGATACTCCTATTTATTTGGATGGAAACCAACAGAATTTTTCACCTGTTAATGTGAGTTTCTATGTTAGCTCTGAGGCAGTTTTCCTCTGGCAGGAGAAAGCCCTAGAAGTTGTGCTTTCTACACTCCGTAGGTGTAGAAAGCAAATAGGTGCATAAAGCAAAGCCCAGAATCCTAGTTAATAAATCACTGAGCTGGCAGACAGATCATTAACAATAATATTACCTTCAAATAAATCAGTAGGTTATCAGCACAGTCAGAAATGTATGAAGCATTATGACACAGCCAGACTTAACTAATGTTGGGGCAGTGTGGATTCAAAGACCTACTTCACACTCCATTCTTTTAACCCATATCCAAAGTAGTTGTATGTGTTCTGACCTAGCCCATTTTTCATGGCCCCTTTCACACTATTCTTATTTCTTCCAAAGCATGGCTAGTGGTGTTCTTGCAACCTGGAGAACACCAGCCTGTCTCTCCATTTCTCTTTGGTCTTCTTGGAACCCTTGTCTTCACTTCATCATTTCCTTTGCTCCCACTCATTCCTCAGTCAGCTCCAGTCGAGCTTCTAATTCTACCACTTTATCACAGCCACTCCTACCCAGGACTCTGAGGCCTCAGTGGCCATATCCAAGGGAAGGTGTTTAGTTTCTTAGATTTCGTCTCCTGTCAGGCTACTGTTCTCTTTCTCAGCATTACCTCCTCTACTTGGATCTTAGATGTTTGTGTTCGTGTTCCTCAGGGATCCTCATTTTAACCATTTTAAAATATATATCATGCAACCATCACTACTGTCTGGTTCTAGAACTTTTCATCATTGCAAAAGGAAACCCCATACTTACTAAGCAGTCACTCCCCATTCTCCCAACCTCTTGTCCTTGGCAACCAATAATCTGCTTCTGACTCTATACATCTGCCTATTCTGGGTATTTCATATAAATAGAATCATATAATATATGTAGTCTTTTATGTTTGGCTTCTTTCACTTAGCATACTAACATTTTTGAGATTCATCGATGTTGTAGCATGTTCACATTTGTAACCAACCACATTTGATGTTCTTCTGTCCCATGTTCCCCATGTCCCTATCACATTGAACTGTATTCAGTTTCTCCGGCATGCTATAGGCACTCCTCCAAAATCCCCTCTTGCTTGTACTCCTGCCTAAGGCACTCTTCCATTCTTCTCCCTTCACTTAGTGAATACCTACATAACTTTAGAGTCTCAGTTTAGAAATTATTTCCCTGCTAAAATCTTTCCTGACCTCCAGCAGGACCAAATCCAGGTGTGTGGGACTGGAGCTTTTATTTTGAAGGGTTCCTTTTAAGAAAAATAAAATCCAAATCAACAAACGCAAAAGTAGATACAAAATATAAGAACAGAAATCAAAGCACATGACATATATAAAAAGCTGATGTTTAACAAACATTACATAATCCAGAAAAATAATATATTTTCATTACTGTAATGCCTGACACATTTACTTAATTTTCTCATACATTTTTTGGCTTAATAGTTTTTAATCACTCTTTGATCATGATAAAATTTGTAGTATCATTGACTATAAGGAGAATAGAAATAAAATTCAACCTTTTCTCTAGTGTATTTGATTAAAAAATTTTCCTGCATAATTTACTCTTAATGTCATAAGATATTAATTTTAAGATTGTCATCAAAATTGGGAAAACCTCTATCAAATTTCTTTCATAAGCTATAAGACTTCTTGTGCCATGGCTAATTGGTAATGTACATTAACCTGTTTTCTGTAATGTCCTTACTGTAGCAGCATGTTAGGAGTTTTTTTTTTTAAGATTTTATTTATTTATTTGACAGAGAGAGAGATAGCGAGAGAGAGAGAGAGAGAGAGAGAGAGAGGGAGCACAAGCAGGGGGAGCGGCAGGCAGAGGGAGAAGCAGGCTTCCTGCCGAGCAAGGAGCCCGATGTGGGGCTCAATCCCAGGACACTGGGATCATGACCTGAGCCGAAGGCCCTTGCTTAACAGACTGAGCCACCCAGGCGCCTCTGCATGTTAGGAGTTTTATATTAAATACATTGATGTCAGAATTTTGGGTCAAATCAGCACCAAATTTAAATATTTTTCCGGTGTGTTCATATCATACCCTTTTCTCCTCTAATTATATTATCAATATAAGACCTTCTCATTACTTTATGTGAAAATTTTTCTTAGTATTTCCTTCTTGATGTCAGAGTGATTTTTATTGATTTTATTGTTCATCTCTATCATTTTAGTTTCATATTCCATTATTTATTTGCTTCAGTGTTCTTTCAGTTCTTTAATAAATAAAATTAATAATGAAAACAATAGACTTCCCTTCACAAATATCCAAGTCAGGAGTTTGTGATACATTGATTTCTTTCCAAAGCATTTTTGAATCCACTGTCCTGTAACACTCACATGTGGAATGAGGCGAGGGAGGAGTTCACAAATGGGGAAACTGAGTTTAAGAAACATTTCAGATTTTCTATATTGTCAGTGTAACTGAGAAAAGAGGTTGTGTTACTCAAGTTATTCTCCATTTTCATCCTTCCCAGTACAGACTGTCAGTGCATTAACCATTGTCATTGTCTAGAATTTTTAAATTTATAGTGTTTATTTTTCATCCTGTGGGGCTGATCTAAGATCTGAGATTTTAATCAAAAAGTATAAGCTCTCATAGATCATAACACAAGATGGTAAAGTGGTCTAGAACAAGTTCTAGTTTTGCAGTCTTCTTGGTTCATAAAAATATACAATATGAGGATACTGGCTGAAAGGGTTTTTCACAGTGTGAAGCCTCAATATATTACCCAGGACTACAGAGAACTCTAAAAGATGGAGATGGACTTTTGAATATAAGTTTAAGTAAAAAATTTAAAAAGTGGAAATCTGGAATTTTTTTCGTGATTTTGGTTTTTTTTTTTAAAGATTTTATTTATTTATCCATGAGAGACAGAGAGAGAGACAGAGGGAGAAGCAGGCTCCCAAGGAGCAGGGAGCCCGATGCGGGACCCGATCCCAGGACTCTGGGATCATGACCTGAGCTGAATGCAGATGCTTAACCAACTGAGCCACCCAGGTGCCCGTGATTTTGGTTTTTAATGTGCTTTCAAAAAGTATCTTTAGGGCTAATTGAAAATTTGAGTTCTTTGGTTTTTCTAAATTAAAAGAATAATCTCTCAATTTAGAAGAGAAAATCTTATTTAATAAAAATGAAAGAAAATTATAAGCAAATATTACATGGGAATTTTTATTAACTATTATACATTTGTTATAATGTGGTTGATTGATCAATGTAAAAATAGAAAGAGACAGTGAGGGAGGAAAGAGAGAGACAAAATACCCTTATTCAACACGCACAGCTTTCTACTCAGAATGTTACTATTGATCCTTGATAGGTCCTTAAGGGTTTAAAATAAATACTTTCTACTATTAAGTTATCTACTGGTATTTGGAATCAATTTCCATGAAACTGTAGAAAGAGAAAGCATTCATTGAAATTCTTAGCTTGTATTTTTGGCGGGACTCCTTCAGCTGGAAGGAGCTCACAGGCATTCCTCCAGGCAGTAATCAGCTCATAGCAGGTTTCCAAGTAAAGCTCAATGAATGGATAATACTACATCTGCCCTCTCTCGACCCCAAGTGTATTTCCAGTTGTACCTGAACAGATACACATAAACACACACACACACACACACACACACTCTCACAGAGGTACTTCCCACCTACAACTCACTCTTCTTTTGATCAGATCTGTCTCCTTGTAACATTTGCAATTTGACCTTTGTTCAAGCCCCTGGGATCAGAAATAGAAAATCTAATCTCTCTTGCCCAATCAAATGTGAAGGACAATTGTGGCCTCTTGGACACTTTTCCTTTAACTATATGATAATTACATTTGTGATGGTCTAAAGCTTAAAATCTTCACAGAAAAGAGTATCTTAATTATGTCAGAATAAGATAGATTTTTTTTTTCTTCCTGAAAATAGCCAGAGCCAAAGAAACATATTGAAGGCACTAAATCTCATGGAAAATTATTTTTCCTTATTTGCCATGAGAAGCCCAAATACCATCACCACAATTTAAGGGCTTCTGAGGCTGTGAGAAATTATATCTTATTAACAGGACTTCTACATTCCTTCAATAGGGTCATGTAATATTTTAACTGAAGACTGTGCAGAGGTAGCTTATTTGAAGGTCATACGCCTCTGCTTAGCATTTGTATTATTGTGAAATGATTTTGAAGTTCTCAGTCTGAAGAGACTTGTTCTGCATTGTCAAATGTTCTCAGACTTTAAGAAAGATCTGTAAATATGTTTTGAATACTCGAAGGGATCCTGAGATAAATTGCCATTGAATTTGTTTCGGTCACCATGAAAGGTCAGTGAATAAAAGGGAGGCAGAGTTCCAGTTCAGTTAAAGTAACTCATTAAGCCAAGAAATCATGCTATTAGGTAATCACTAATTGTTCAGCAGTGGCCATTAGGTGAAAAATAGAGCGATGTGTTTTTATGTGCTCATATGTGAACAGAATATTACTTTCATGAGAGTGATCAGTCTAAGTCATGTGTAAGAAGTGTCATGGAAATGCCAGAAATGTCATGGACACGCACTAAATTTCTTTTTCTCCCCATCTTTCTCTTTTTTAATGTTATACAAAGGCAGAAATTTATTCCCATGTGTTGTGTTGGAGCCTTCAGACCTAGGAACCAGGTTAAAGAATTTGTCTCGTTTTCACTATTATGCCTTTACAGGACGTGGTGGAGACTTCACAATGCTTGCCACTCTCCCATAGGAAGAGTTAGATGTCCCAGATGTGCGAAAAGACCTCTCTTGGATGTTTACTTGTGAAGGCATTTCCTTCCTCTTTTCTAACCGTGATTTAGGTGTATAGCTTTATACAGCTCCTGGCCCTCTGGGGTCTGGGTAGAAATATTTGGCCTAGGGTAACCGGCTCTCCTCCTGACCGATGGCCTTAGTGAGCACAGCAGAGGAGAGACAGCCCTGTGTGCATTGTGTGGCAGAGGGTGACCCCCCTTTCTGGTCCACTGTCCAAATTGGATAAAGGTGAAATTTTCTGTCCACAAATCGGCCAGAGTATTGAGGAGTTTCTTTTTCCTTCACATCTAGGAGATGCTACCTTTCCTCTCTTACCTCCTTGCCTCCAGAAAATCTAGCACTTTCCAAACAGGAACCATCATGAAAAACTTTCCCTAAGTCAGTGTCATTCTGGGATCATCGATGAATATGCATTCCCAGTGGCCTGTGGTCCAGGAGCTGCCCTGTGGCTCTGGGGCAAGCCCCCCATGATTATGCTGGAAGATGATGGGTAGAGTGGATTGACCACAGGTAGTGTTTTGCTGTTAATGCTGCGAGGAGACTCTGAGAGGCTTTACATGCATATGACAATTAGCCTAAAATGCTGCTCAATGTAATGATGTGTTGGGAAATGGAAAATGCTGAGGGGTCATTTAGCAATCATATCCTGATAGTGTTCTTTCAGCAGATTATAGGTTTTTTTCCTCCCTCTTTAGAGTAATATATAGAAGTAAATATAACAACTTCTCACAGCAACAACAAATTCAGATTCATAGTCAGATGAAAACAGGCCCTTATCAACTTAAACAGCTAGGGAAATTATCTGAGAAGAGACCTCTTTGAAGAGTCTTGGAAGTTTTCATGGATAAACCCCAGGGAGATGTACATTCCTGCTATCTTCTCCTCAGTGTTTGATCTTGTAAATTCACATAAGCATATAGGCCTGAACCCATGCTTGCTTCCAGTATTTCTTACGATTCTCTGTCATAATTACTTTGGAGAAGAAGAAAAAGATATAAAAGTGTGAATTTAAAACAGTTTTCTTTCAAGGCTGTCCATTTTGATTAGAACCTGCTTAATTATCTCCATATCTGAAAATCTGTAACTCTTAAGGAGGCAAAGCTGAAATCTTAACTTGTTTGAAAGTGAACATTGTGCAAATTTTTTCTCAGCTTTTTTAAAAAAGAGATTGATGTCAGAAAACTTTTTACATGTTTACATTTAAATAGTTGTCTAGTTCTATTTTATTGTATATGAATTAATGATCCATTTGAATTGAGTTTCACCTAAAAATACTGTTACTATTGGATAAATAACTATATTATTTTTAATTACCAATCTGAAGTTAAATGTGTGGTCACTTGCCTGTCTGGAATCTCTAACTCAATTTTCCTCTTACTTTGTTTAATTCTGTTTTTAAACCCCTAAGTCATGCCAAATAGTTTTACTTTCTTTAAAGATCATTTAAAAATGTTTTTCCATTTTCTGAAACGTGCTCAAGTTATAGAGTAAAAGGACTTTTAAATCTCTTTCCTCCTTGAAAGTTAGATAAAAGCCAGAGAGATTTCCTTCTACATTTGATTTTGTAATTTTCTACTGAAATCCCACAAACCACATTATTTACTAAATCAGGTCCTCAGAATAATTCATTGTTTACTAAGGCATGTAAATATGGTTTCCACAGTTAATAAGTACTATTTACTGAAGGGAACCACCATTTATATAGTACAGCAGAGTTACAAGGGATACTTTATATCAAATGAGGAAAAGTTTCTCACTAGATTATTAGGTTTTTGTGATTTTTTTTTCTGGATAGTAGATGGGAGAATTAGTGGGCTGGAGAAAGATTATAAGTTCAATAGCATAAATTGTATGTAAATAGCCAAAGCATACTGTTCGGGTTGCCAAATACTCATAGGAGATTGCATTCATTAAACTAAAAACTTGTCGACTTTCTAAACACAAAGTGGCAACATTTCTAAACACACAGGTTATACTTAAATGTATTGATGTAAAGTTGCATGGTAGAATGTCCAATTTGCTCATTTTTCCTTCTCTTCTTATTAGATGATGATGACGATTGTCTACATTTATTGAATGCTCACTATGTGTCCAAGGTATTGTTCAAGGGCTCTAGGTGCATTATCAATTTATTCTTCTCCAGCCTACTTTTAACCTCATAGGAGTTTTGACTTGGTTGCAATTTGCATGGAAAAGAAAAAAAAATCTTCACACTCCCTGAATTTGTCTCCCTTATCTTTTATTTTCTCTGCCCATACATGAGAACACTTCCTAGAGTTTTGTTTGAAATACTCCTTGGTTTGCTGTTTTCATTCCCTCCTTTTGTAGGGACACTTCCAGAGTCCATTGCCCAGGTAAATGCATCTCAGAGGCCTGATTGCTGTTCTACTTTTTTTCCTTTCTCTCTCACCTCCCACACAGCTCCACAGTAGTGCTGGCCCTTTTAGCTGAACAAAAAAGTTTTGTTAATAGGCTCAGCCATTACTCAGCTTAACCTGATTGTTGCCATAGGATAATGTTGTTCTAGTATTGTCACAGTTTGGGTTTTTTAACAAGAGTATAGAAATCTAGGTTTTTATGCAAAATCTGATATGGAAAGAATCATTCAATAATTGAGAAAAAAGTTGTGAAAACAAACAAACAAACAAACAAAATTACCCTTGGGTATTTCTGGGTTCTTAGTTTGAAGTCTCCATTTCAAATCCAATCAGTGCTAGTTCATTGCTTATGCTTGTAGGTGTTAAACAACTACTACTTTTATAATTAGAAAAATCTTCACTCCCATGAATTATAAACCTCAAAAATTTTAAAGAAAGGCCACAAGGGATTACAAAAGCCACTGATTCCAATAATTAAGAAATTAATTTAAGAACAATATAAGTCTCTATTATAAGGTTTTTGGTTTTCTTATTCTGCTTCTCCAGTCATATTCTTTTAGTTCATTTAGGAACAGACAATCTCTGGGAACACTACAGCTTTAGTTAAAAATGTAATAATATTAATTTTAAAAGAAAAAGCATAAAAGAATGGAAGATTCAGTGATCATGATTCCATTTGATAACTGGTCCACTCAGGGAAAAATTTAGAAATAAAACTTAGCAACGCTCACAGGCATGACAGATTGCCCCTGTGGCCTTCAGCACCCCTTCTGTCAAATGAAGCTCTCTCCTACTCTTACTGTCCTGTAATTTTTCCTTCAGTCACATCCAGAAGGCCTCAAAATAACAGGAAGAATTATATGTAGAGGGAGGTATTATTAATCTTTATCAAGACTCTTACTAAGAGCTTGCTGTCTTAGCGCCTGTAGTTCTTTGAGCGCCCATCTCTGCCTGGAAAGAATAATATGAGTGTTGAGATTTACCTCATCTCTTAGTCAGCTTGGGCTGCTATACCAGAATATCGTTGACTGCGTGGATTGAACAGCAAACACTTATTTCTCACAGTTCTGGAAGCTAGAAATCTGAGATCAGGGTGCCAGCATGGTTGAGTTCTTGGTGAGAGTCCTCTTCCTGGTGTATAGACTGCTGCTTTCTTGCTGTGTATCTACACGGCAGAGAGAGCTCTGGTCCCCTCATCCCCTTATAAGGGCCCCAATCCCAACATGTGGGCTCTACGCTCATGACTTATCCAAACCTAATTACCTCCCAAAGACCCCACCTCCAAATACCATCACATTAGCGGGTAGGGTTTCAGCATATGAATTATGGCAGAAGACACAAGGATTCCATCCATAGCACCTTTCATTGGAAAGTATTAGAGACTTTAAGTTTAACTGCGTTGTGAATTTGGGCAAGTTCTTCAACTTCTCTTATCTCAGTTTTCTCATCTTTAGAATGGGGATAATGATATTACCTACTTTATAGGATTGTTGTGAGCACTGAAGGACTTAATCCATTTAAAACCCCCTTAGAAGAAAAGCTGACAGGTTAGTATTTAATAAGTGCTGGCTATTATCCATAGACCGTAGGAAGAGAATACATTAACGCAACTAGACACCACACGTCAGAGATGGCATCTCCCTTGATCATTTGTATGCAGCCATGACAGCCAAATAACTTAGGTCATGGCAAAATATTGCTTTTGGTAGAAACCTCTAAGTCAGTGTTTGCAATTTGGGTGGGACTGAGAAAGTGGTCTGTGTTTCACTGGCCTGTTTAAGTTTATATTCACATTTATAAGCCAATAGCTCTTTCTCACAGGCTCTTGTCCAAGTCGCTATGCAGAATAATTAGGCAGGTCTTCATTAAGAGTTGCTCACCCAGAGGGCATGCATTCCAGGGCAATCATGAGAGGAGGGTGGGCATGATTCTCTGGGTTGCAAGGTGGATGGGTATCCAGGCTGCATCTTCAAGGACTCAGTGCAAGAAGACCTTCTTTGCATACCTAAGGAGAGGGAGGAGGAAGGCGTGAGACAAAGAGCTGGGTATTGGAGGAGAGAACACGTACTTAGCATTTCTCATCAGAAGACTTTCTTCAGTGAAAGACCCAACAAGGCAGCTATTCATAAGTTATTTAGACTGTCTCATTAGTACCTAGAAAACAAAAATGGTGCTACTGATTTTCAATATCTTTGATTTTTTTTGGCAATTGATTTTTTTTTGCCATTTATTATAGCATTTCTTTAATAAGTATGCCTTTGATTTCTTTTTTAACCTAGAACACAAATGAAGTATATTTAAAGGGACATGGATACCACTTTTTAAAAAAATTTCCCGAAAAGACTCTGGCAAATAGTGAAGATCAGAAAAAGTGTTCCCTAAAACCTTAAACTTTTAAAGGGCTATGCTAAATGATGCCATTCCTAATAAGGTCCAGTAAGTTCCCAGATTCCGTGCAATATGCTCATTATCTATCTCTGGGGTACTAAAGAATAGGATTGAGGAGTTTTTGGTTTTATTTCTTTCACTTTCAAACAGATAACATTGAGGAAAGTATAATCTGGAATTGAAATCACATGTCTGACACAATTTGAAATGACGGATTAAATTGTCTTAGGTTTGGAGAGGGGTTGAGGAGGGGAGACATTGTTCTTCAATACGTAGTCCGAGTTTATGAGGCCTGCCATGGAATAAGAATGCACTACTATGAAAATGAAGGCTTGGAGTTGGTGGAAATGTTCCAGATTAAAGAAGTCTAAAGAGATAGAATGGCTAAGGCAATACTAGACTGGATCCTGTCATGGAAGGAAAAAAATGCTATAAAGGACATCGTCAGGTCAATTGAGAAACATGGAAAAAGGATAGTAGATTAGATAAAAGGATTGTATCAATGATATATAATTATAGTACAGCTTAAACTGTACTATAATTATGTGAGAATATACTTTTGTTCTTAGGAAATACACACCAAAGTGTTTAGAGGTAAAGATTCATGCTGTATGCAACTTACTTTCAAATGATGTTAAAAAAATATTGTACCTATTTTTTGTACATAAAATGGTATGTATGTATATATACGAACCATACATATATATATATACACACACACACATACACACATATATGTATATAAATACAAACATACACACATACAGTCTTAGTTCATTCAGGTTGCTATAACAAAAATACTGTAAACTGAGTGACTTATAAACAGCAGAAATGTATTTTTCACAGTTCTGGAGGCTGAGAAGTCCAAGGTCATGGTGCCAATGGATTTGGTGTCTGGTGAGAGCTGTCTTCTCATTATAACTTCCCATAGTGAAAGAGGCAGGAGAGCTCTCTCAGGACTCTTGTTTTAAGGGCACTAATCCCAGTGACCTCTCAAAGGTCCCATCTCCTAATATACCATCACTTTGGGGATTCAGATTTCAACATATGAATTTTATGGGGACACAAACATTCAAACTATAGTGTATTTACACATAAAAAGACAGAGAATGGGGCACCTGGGTGGCTCAGTCAATTAGGCATCTGATCTTGATTTCAGCTTAGGCCATGATCTCAGGGTAATAAGATAAGAGCCCTGTGTCGGGCTCCCTGCCCAGTGGGGAATCTGCTCCAGATTCTCTCTCTTCCTCTCACTCTGCCCCTTCCCCCTCCACCCTGCCCTCTCTCTCTAACATCAATAAATAAAAAATAAATAAATCTTTAAAAAGAGAAAGAGAATAAATGATAAAGCAAATGGTACAGAATTTTATCAATAAGCGAGTCTGGCTAAAGGGCATACAAGGGTTCTGTGTGCTGTTCTTATTCTTGTATCTTTTCTATAAGTATTAAGTATTTCCAAACAAAAAGTTAAAAAAAATTAAAAAATTCAACATTAACCAAAAAAATTAAGGCTTTCTGATATTCAGGTTCCCAGTACTTGACCTTGGGGGTACTAACTCAGTGCACTTCATTGTAAGCAGATTGTTTAAGAAAATACTAAAGGTGGAAAGCAAACTTCTATTAAGAGCATAAAAGGCCCTTTAAAGGAGCAAAAGCACGTGGGGAGTGTTTGCAAGTTGGCAAAGCATCCTGTGGTGGAGAAGCTGATAGTCTTGAATGTCAGCTGGCGGGGTCTCCGGGCAGCGGTGGGTCTTCTTAGATGTCTCTGGCAAGAGACCAGGTAGCCACGTAAAGGGAGAGTAAGGGGAAGGGAAAGAAACTGGAGGAGCAGTAGGAAAGAGGAGGGAATTGTCACATTAGCTACAATCATTGAGCACTTCCTATGTGCTGGCTTTGCTCTTTGGTTCTTTTACTTCTTTTCATCCACTCCTCCCTCTGAGTAAGCCTACAAGGTTAGTATTAGTATTTCCCTTTTATAGGTAAAGAACCTGGGACCCGGAGAAGCTGCTGTGCAAGTTAGACAATTGCAGAGGTGATCTTTAAACTGAAGTCTGTGTGATGTCAAAACTATTAACCACTGCATTGTAAGATTCCCCCGGTGGCTCTTGTGGGGAAGTGGTATCAGGGTGCCCCAACAGTTCCCTCAGTAGGCCTGTTGGGAGCTCCAGGGCTGGGCCCTAGGTGTCAAGATGTTAGGAACATCCATCTCGATGTTGGCTGTTCCAGCAGTCAGATCACCTGAAGTCAATGAAGAACTGTCCCACGGAGTAGTTTCTTAGATTGCCTAGCACCTGATGCCAAGAGAAGCAATTCCATTTCTCATGTGGCTCCATGTAGTTCCAACTCCCTTTCCTTCCTTGCTATGCAGACACACACTATGGAGTGTAAAAATTGATTTGGGGGCCAAATGCTACAGTATGGATGGAAAACCCTTGCCTCATGCAGAAGCAGCTGTGGAGTTCTTGGTATTCGTCTTTCTTTGACTGTCTGTTAAAGAAACCACGTGAAAATATATGATAGGCGGTTTGTTTGAGGACCTGCACACATCACAGAGGTATTGAGTTGTTCACTAGGTTTTTGGTAGGTGGAAAGTAGGTTTCCAGATACAGCCAATGACATTCACTTATGGGGGGTGGGGAAACTTCAGCATTCAGGTTGTTTTTCTTACTTCCCAACACAAAACCAAATTGTGGTTCAACCCTGCTTCGAGAGTTCTGTTCTCTTTTCCAAAGATCGGGGATGCCCGTTTATGAGGATAATTGCTTTTGAAAAACCAATGATTATGCCTATTTCAAGGCTAAAAGCAAAGTTCATCATGCCCAAAGTGCAGGCTGGAAAAGGGAATTGGCCAAACCAGCTGTTAACAGGATATATAGTCATTAGAAAGTTGTCTTGCTTATAAGAAGCAGAACTTCCTCAAGTCTTTGTTTTCTTGCTTCCTTTCTGTTGCTGGATTTTAGAACCTTGTGTATAGATAATCTATCTCATATATCTAAATAAAAATTTTCTCAGAGAACCAAAATGTTCATTATTCTTTTTTTTTAAAGATTTTATTTATTTATTTATTTGAGAGCGAGAATGAGAGAGAGAGCGAGAGCATGAGAGGGGGGAGGGTCAAAGGGAGAAGCAGACTCTCTGCTGAGCAGGGAGCCCGATGCGGGACTCGATCCCGGGACTCCAGGATCATGACCTGAGCCGA
Source organism: Callorhinus ursinus (assembly GCF_003265705.2). Taxonomy (NCBI): domain Eukaryota; kingdom Metazoa; phylum Chordata; class Mammalia; order Carnivora; family Otariidae; genus Callorhinus; species Callorhinus ursinus. The sequence goes on from NW_027397065.1 coordinate 1,475,868, forward strand.
AGGCAGTCGCTTAACCAACTGAGCCACCCAGGCGCCCAAAATGTTCATTATTCTTAATCCCCAGTATAGATAAGCCCCAATTAGTTTGTCTTTGGACTTTCTGTTTGTTGGGTCATCTACCTACTTTGTTGTTTGTATTTATTGCTGTTAGTGGTGAGATTAAAGAGTACTATGATTAATTAAGTAATCTTTAAAATGTACTGGACATTTATTCTGGGTCAAAGACAGAGTTCCTGCCCTCAAGATTCACATAATCCAAAGGGAGAAACAGGGAAATAAACACCACACAGCAAGATAAGTATTATGGTCCCTGCCCTTGATGTCGGCTCCTCTTTGGTATCAGTGAAAACTGTCTGCTTCACACAAAAATGACACACCCAAAGGCAGTCTCCCTGTGAAAGCATGCTTTTCATGGGAAAGGGAATTGAGAGAGGGTTGGGGGTAAGAAAAGGAAACTGACCTGATGTGCAAGATGTTCCTCAGGCTCTTAGTAAGGCATGGGCGCAGGAGCCTGCGGTGAGAGGATCTCCTCCCCAGGGCAGAGTCTTCTCCTGTCTGCAGTGGGAAAGCTGCTGGAGCAGTTGCAGTCACAAGTGCCATGCAGGTGGGGCATTATAACATCCATTTTAAGCCAATGAAGTAGGATGAGAAGGATAAGGAATACCTCTGGGAGCTTTATGATCGAGATTGTTCCTCTGTTCCTTGAGTGCAGAGAAAAATGAATGATAAGAGAAACTGTTCTCAGGGCGTAATTTTCGTTTTCGGAGCTAGAATAACTAACAGAGAGAGAAGAGTAAAATACAACCGGTGGTGCCTCCAGAAAAAGCTTAACTAGTTCAACAAAGCAAAGAGTGATTCTCTACATGTTTATTCCTGGACAAGTATCATTTGGAGCTGTTGCTAGAAGTTCTTCACATAGGTCTCTATTTTATATATATGCAGAAATGTGGTTTTCTATGTATGTTTCATCAGCCAAAAATAAGGTTGTATTTGGCTTCCTTAAAAGTGGTCATGTGTGAAGCTGAGTGGAGGAAATTATGTCATATTTTTGGTTATTTTAAATTTAATTGATAGAATCATGAACTAAATTCAAAGACTATGTAGGCCAGCATTTTCTGAGAAATTCACCAGATGTTATGTGGTTATATGTGAGCACACCTGAAAAGGATTTTGAACACTAAAGTCTGAATCCAGAACATTAACATTTTTAATTTTTCTTAAAAAGACACCTAAGACTGAAGACTGAAAATGTTTAGGAGGTGAACTTCCCAAGGCCCAATCAGTGAAGCCAGGTCTACATGAAGCCCCAAATCGACTTGTGCCTCGTGGGGTCTTAGAATTGTCTTAAATGAAAGGAAAAATTGCCCATAACTGCAAGGGGAAGTAGTCATTAAGGCAGGCACAATCACCACCAAAATAGACCACTTCTTAACTTAAATGTGTCTCATCACTGGACACTATAATAAACACGAACTGAACAATGAGATCACTTAAACATACCAGATAGTTCACTTCTTGAGAAACTCCTTGTCTTCTCCATTTTGTCATACTTCCTTCCTAATGTGGGGGACATTGCAGAAAACAACGAAGGAAAATTCATCACTCCAGATTTGATCCTATGTGCTTGCCAAAACTTGTAGGTTTATGATTGCCCTGAATATACTTGGCTGTCAGCTAGAGTTGCCAGGATATCTTTGAATCCGTAAGACGGTAGGAGAGGCCAAACGTTACCTTTGTCTAACCTTTGGTTTTTGGCTGAGAGTCTTTAACAAAAAGACAGATTAATAAGAGAAAAACAAAGTTTATTAATGCAGCTTCTTAATTGCATTTAGTTCAAAATAAATTTATGTCAAAGAGGGATATTTTAGGGTTACATATTCCAGTCTCCTTCAAGGGCCACTTAAGAAGACTTAACTGGTGGTCCTCTGGCAGAATCTTCCCGGGCCAAAGCGTGTCTTTAGTACTCCTAAAGAGGTCCTCTTTCTTCTGATGCCCTCACTACCAGTAACCGTGATCCTTTGCTACTGCACTCTCAAGAATGGAAAATTGTCCCATGCCTTTTTTGTCACTATTTATTTATTAAATAAATAAATAAGTAGGCTCCACGCCCAGCATGGAGCCCAATATGGGGCTCAAACTCACTACCATGAGATCAAGACCTGAGCCGAGATCTAGAGTTGGATGCTCAACCAACTGAGCCACCCAGGTGCCCCTTGCCACTCTTTAGTTTGAAATCATATGATACCTAGAAGATTTGCAAAGACAGTTATTGAATCTGTTTGCCCTTAACCCCACTTTTCCAATGTTAGCTGTGCTGTGTATTACTCTCTTATTGTGGTTTGAATTTACATTTCCTTAGTGACTACTGATGTTGAGCATCCTTTCATAAGCTTATTTACCATCCATATGTCTTCCTTGGTGGAGCATCTGTTCAGAAATATGTCCCATTTTTAAATTTGGGTTGTATGTTTTCTTATTGTTGGGTTTTGAGAAGTCTTTACATAAGTTAATTATCAGATGTATGATTTGCAGATATTTTCTACCAGTCTTTGGTGCTCTTATTTCCTTTCCCATATCCAAGTTTCAGTCTGGTATCCTTCTGCCTGGTGAAATTCCTTTAAGATTTCTTGCAGAATAGATTTGCAGGTAATGATTCCATTCATTTTTATTTGTTTGAGGAAGTTTTTTTTCTCATACAGTTTTGAAAGCTGTTTTCACAGGGTGCCTGGGTGGCTCAGTTGGTTAAGCGACTGCCTTTGGATCAGGTCATGATCCTGGAGTCCCAGGATCAAGTCCTGCATTGGGCTCCCTGCTCAGCAGGGAGTCTGCTTCCCCCTCTGACCCTTCTCCCTCTCATATGTTCTCTCTCTCTCAAATAAATAAATAAAATCTTAAAAAAAAAAAAGAAAAGAAAGTTGTTTTCACAGGTTGTAGAAGTCTGGATTGATGGTTTCCCCACAACCCCCATACAAGCATTTTAACCATCTCTCTCATTGTCGTCTGGGTCATATGGCTTCTGATAAGAAATCTGCTGTAATACTTAACCTTTCTTCCTCTGTATGTAGTATTTCTTTTTCTTCTAGTTGCTTTTTTTTAATTTAATTTTATTATGTTATGTTAATCTCCATACATTACATCATTAGTTTCTGATGTAGTGTTCCATGATTCATTGTTTGCATATAACACCCAGTGCTCCACTCAATATGTGCCCTCTTTAATACCCATCACCAGGCTAACCTATCCCCCCCACCCCCCTCCCCTCTAGAACCCTCAGTTTGTTTCTCATAGTCCATAGTCTTTCATGGTTCAACTCCCTCTCCGATTTCCCCCTCTTCATTTTTCCCTTCCTACTATCTTCTTTTTTTTTTTTCTTAACATATAATGTATTATTTGTTTCAGAGGTACAGGTCTGTGATTCATCAGTCTTACATGATTCAAAGAGGTCACCATGGCACATACCCTCCCCACTGTCCATCACCCAGCCACCCCACTCCTCCCACCCCCCACCACTCCAGCAACCCTCAGTTTGTTTCCTGAGATTAAGAATTCCTTATATCAGTGAGATCATATGATACTTAACTTATTTCACTTATATATAATACCCTCTAGTTCCATCCACGTTGTTACAAATGTCAATATTTCGTTTTTCATTTTTTTGATAGCTGCATAATATTCCAGTGTGTGTGTGTGTGTGTGTGTATCACATCTTCTTTATCCATTCATCTGTTGATAGACATCTTGGCTCTTTCCATATTTTGGTTATTGTGGACATTGCTGCTATAAACATTGGAGTGCACATGCCCCTTTGGATCACTACATTTGTATCTTTGAGGTAAATACCCAGGAGTGCAATTGCTGGGTCATACGGTAGCTCTATTTTCAACTTTTTGAGGAACCTCCATACTGTTTTCCAGAGTGGCTGCACCAGCATGCATTCCCAACAACAGTGTAGGAGGATTCCCCTTTCTCTGCATCCCCACCAACATCTGTCATTTCCTGACTTGTTAATTTGAGCCATTCTGACTGGTGTGAGGTGGTATCTCATTGAGGTTTTGATTTGGATTTCCCTGATGCCGAGCGATATTGAGCACTTTTTCATGTGTCTGTTGGCCATTTGGATGTCTTCTTTGGAAAAATATCTGTTCATGTCTTCTGCCCATTTCTTGATTGCATTATTTGTTGTTTGGGTGTTGAGTTTGATAAGTTCTTTATAGATTTTGGATACTAGCCCTTTATCTGATATGTCATTTGCAAATATCTTCTCCCATTCTATCGGTTTTCTTTTGATTTTATTGACTGTTTCCTTTGCTGTGCAGAAGCTTTTTATCTTGATGAAGTCCCCATAGTTCATTTTTGCCCTTGCTTCCCTTGCCTTTGCCGATGTTTCTAGGAAGAAGTTGCTGCAGCTGAGGTCGAAGAGGTTGCTGCTTGTGTTCTCCTCTAGGATTTTGATGGACTCCTGTCTCACATTTAGGTCTTTCATCCATTTTGAGTCTATTTTTGTGTGTGGTGTAAGGAAATGGTCCAGTTTCATTCTTCTGCATGTGGCTATCCAATTTTCCTAACACCATTTGTTGAAGAGACTGTCTTTTTTCCATTGGACATTCTTTCCTGCTTTGTCAAAGATTAGTTGACCATGGAGTGGAGAGTCCATTTCTGGGCTCTCTATTTCTGTTCCATTGATCTATGTGTCTGTTTTTGTGCCAGTACCATACTGTCTTGATGATTACAGCTTTTTTTAATTTTTTTTATTTTTTAAAGATTTTTATTTTTATTTTTTATTTGAGAGAGAATGAGAGAGAGAGAGCACGAGAGGGAAGAGGGTCAGAGGGAGAAGCAGACTCCCCGCCGAGCAGGGAGCCCGATGCGGGACTTGATCCCGGGACTCCAGGATCATGACCTGAGCCAAAGGCAGTTGCCTAACCAACTGAGCCACCCAGGCGCCCGATGATTACAGCTTTGTAATAGAGCTTGAAGTCCAGATTGTGATGCCACCAGCTTTGCTTTTCTTTTTCAACATTCCTCTGGCTATTCAGGGTCTTTTCTGGTTCCATTTCTTTGAAAAAAGTTGATGGTATTTTGATAGAGATTCCATTAAATGTGTAGATTGCTCTAGGTAGCATTGATATCTTCACAATATTTGTTCTTCCAATCCATGAGCATTGAACTTTTTTCCATTTCTTTGTGTCTTCCTCAATTTCTTTCATGAGTATTTTATAGTTTTCTGAGTACAGATTCTTTGCCTCTTTGGTTAGGTTTATTCCTAGGTATCTTAGGGTTTTGGGTGCAATTGTAAATGGGATTGACTCCTTAATTTCTCTTTCTTCTGTCTTGTTGTTGGTGTATAGAAATGCCACTGATTTCTGTGCGTCGATTTTATATCCTGCCACTTTACTGAATTCCTATATGAGTTCTAGCAGTTTTGGGGTGGTGTCTTTTGGGTTTTCTGCATAAAGTATCATATCATCTGCAGAGTGAGAGTTTGACTTCTTTGCCTATTCAGATGCCTTTTATTTCTTTTTGTTGCCTGATTGCTGTGGCTAGGACTTCTAGTACGATGTTGAATAGCAGTGGTGATAGTGGACATCCCTGCCGTGTTTCTGACCTTAGGAGGGAAGCTGTCGGTTTTTCCCCATTGAGAATGATATTTGCTGTGGGTTTTTCATAGATGGCTTTTATGATATTGAGGTATGTACCCTCTATCCCTACACTGTGAAGAGTTTTGATCAAGAAAGGATGCTGTACTTTGTCAAATGCTTTTTCTGCATCTATTGAGAGGATCATATGTTTCTTGTTCTTTCTTTTATTAATGTATTATATCACATTGATTGGCAGATGTTGAACCAACCTTACAGCCCAGGGATAAATCCCACTTGGTCATGGTAAATAATCCTTTTAATGTACTGTTGGATCCTACTCGCTAGTATTTTGGTAAGAATTTTTGCAGACATGTTCATCAGGGATATTGGTCTGTAATTCTCCTTTTTGGTGGGGTCTCTCTCTGATTTTGGGATCAAGGTAATGCTGGCTCATAAAATGAGTTTGGAAGTTTTCCTTCCCTTTCTGTTTTTTGGCACAGTTTCAGAAGAATAAGAATTAATTCTTCTTTAAATGTTTGGTAGAATTCCCCTGGGAAGCCATCTGGCCCTGGGCTTTTGTTTGTTGGGAGATTTTTGATGACTGCTTCAATTTCCTTAGTGGTTATGGGTCTGTTCAGGTTTTCTATTTCTTCCTGGTTCAGTTTTGGTAGTTGATACATCTCTAGGAATGCATCCATTTCTTCCAGGTTATCTAATTTGCTGGCATATAGTTGCTCATAATATGTTCTTATAACTGTTTTTCTTTGGTGTTGGTTGTGATCTCTCCTCTTTCATTCATGATTTTATTTATTTGGATCATTTCTCTTTTCTTTTTGATAAGTCTGGCCAGGGGTTTATCAATCTTGTTAATTCTTTCAAAGAACCAGCTCCTAGTTTTGTTGATCTGTTCTCCTGTTCTTTTGGTTTCTATTTCATTGATTTCTGCTCTGATCTTTACTATTTCTCTTCTCCTGCTGGGTTTAGGCTTTATTTGCTGTTCTTTGTCCAGCTCCTTTAGGTGTAGGGTTAGGTTGTGTATTTGAGACCTTTCTCGTTTCTTGAGAAAGGCTTGTATTGCTATATACTTTCCTCTTAGGACTGCCTTTGCTGTATCCCAAAGATTTCGAACAGTTGTGTTTTCATTTTCATTGGTTTCCATGAATTTTTTAAATTCTTCTTTAATTTCCTGGTTGACCCACTCATTCTTTAGTAGGATGCTCTTTAGCCTCTGTGTATTTGAGTTCTTTCTGACTTTCCTCTTGTGACTGAGTTCTAGTTTCAAAGCGCTGTGGTCCGAAAATATTCAGGGAATGATCCCAGTCTTTTGGTACTGGTTGAGACCTGATTTGTGACCTAGGATGTGATCTATTTTGGAGAATGTTCCATGGGCACTCGAGAAGAATGTGTATTCTGTTGCTTTGGGATGGAATGTTCTGAATATATCTGTGAAGTCCATGTGGTCCAGTGTGTCATTTAAAGTCTTCATTTCCTTGATGATCTTTTGCTTAGATGATCTCTCATTTCAGTGAGGGGGGTGTTAAAGTCCCTCACTATTATTGTATTGTTGTCGATGTGTTTCTTTGCTTTTGTTATAAATTGTCTTATATAATCGGCTGCTCCCATGTTAGGGGCATAGATATTTACAATTGTTAGATCTTCTTGTTGGATAGACCCTTTAAGTATGATATAGTGTCCTTCCTCATCTCTTATTATAGTCTTTGTTTTAAAATCTAATTTTTCTGATATAAGGATTGCCACCCCAGCTTTCTTTTGGTGTCCATTAGCATGGTAAATGGGTTTTCCACCCCCTCACTTTCAATCTGGGGTGTCTTTGTGTCTAAAATGAGTCTCTTGCAGACAGCGTATCGGTGGGTCTTGTTTTTTTATCCAATCTGATACCCTGTGTGTTTTGATTGAGGCATTTAGCCCATTTACATTCAGGGTAACTATTGAAAGATATGAATTTAGTGCCATTGTATTGCCTGTAAGGTGACTGTTATTGTATATTGTCTGTGTTCCTTTCTGGTCTATGTTATTTTTAGGATCTCTCCATGCTTAGAGGACCCCTTTCAATATTTCTTGTAGGGCTGGTTTCGTGTTTGCAAATTCTTTTAGTTTTTGTTTGTCCTGGAAGCTTTTTATCTCTCCTTCTATTTTCAATGACAGCCTAGCTGGATATAGTATTCTTGGCTGCATATTTTTCTCATTTAGTGCTCTGAATATATCATGCCAGTCCTTTCTGGCCTGCCAGGTCTCTGTGGATAGGTCTGTTGCCAATCTTATGTTTCTACCATTGTAGGTTACAGACCTCTTGTCCCGAGCTGCTTTCAGGATTTTCTCTTTGTCCCTGAGACTTGTAAGTTTTACTATTAGATATTGGGGTGTTACCTATTTTTATTGATTTTGAGGGAGGTTCTCTGTTCCTCCTGAATTTTGATGCCTGTTTGCTTCCCCAAATTAGGGAAGTTCTCCAGTATACCTTCTGCCTGTCTCTCTCTTTCTTCTTCTTCTGGGATCCCAATTATTCTAATGTCATTTCTTCTTATTGTATCACTTATCCCTTGAATTCTGCCTTCGTGATCCAGTAGTTGTTTATCTCTCTTTTTCTCAGCTTCTTTATTATCCATCATTTGGTCTTCTACATCACTAATTCTCTCCTCTGCCTCATTTATCATAGCAGTTAGAGCCTCCATTTTTTTATTGCACCTCATTCATAGCCTTTTTGATTTTCACTTGGTTAGATTTTAGCTCTTTTATTTCTCCAGAAAGCCTTTCTCTAGTATCTTCCATGCCTTTTTCAAGCCCAGCTAGTATCTTTATAATCATCATTCTGAACTCTAGTTCCAACGTCTTACTAATGTCCATATTGATTCGGTCCCTGGCAGTTGGTACTGCCTCTTGTTCTTTTTTTTTGAGTTGATTTTTTTCTGTCTTGTCATTTTGTCCAGAGGAGAACAGATGAACGAGAGAACAAAATGCTAACAGGGTAACAATGGCCCCAGAAAAATATACACTAAAGGAATCAGAAGAGACCCTGAGCTGCAGCAATATGTCTCCATTTCATGATGAATACTGTCAAGAATGACAATGGAGGATGGAGTTAAACCATCATGAAGATCCTCCTGGATAGATACACGTCTTCCTCTTAGGAAGACATTCCAAGGAGCTAGAATAAAATGATACAGTGGAAACCTCTTCTTGGAGTCACAGGGACCAGCTCCTTCTATTGTTGCTGGAATGGGACCTGGCGTCTCTGAGATGGGCCCCAGGACTCCGACCGCCCCAGAGAGGCCACTGCCCCCAGGACCCACGGAGTCCCAGTCAGTGTCGGGCTGTGGCCTCCATCCCTGGGTCCCCCGCATGGCTACCCCAGGGGCAGCAAGAGCATGGAGGGCCAGGAGGAGGCCCACACCACCAGCCAGCTGCTGGAAGACCTCAGGTGGTGGCTGGCGCGCACCTTGCCTCTTCTGGTTGCTTTTAAAATTTTATTTGTCTCTTGCTTTCACTAGTTTGAATACAGCATTTGAAGATGTGTGTGTGTTAGTATTTATCCTGCTTGCTTTTCTCTGAGCACTTTGGCATCTGCCACATTAATTTGGGGGAGTTCTTGGCCATTTTTTCTTCAAGTGTTTCTTCTATACTGTTCTGTCTTTTCTTTTTGGGATTCCTATTATGTGTAAGTTGTAAATGTTTGGCATTGTCCCACAGCTATTGGTTTATTTTTCACTTTTTTTAAAATCTCTGTTTCAGTTTGGTAATTTCTATTGCCTTGTCTCCAGGTTAACTGATACTTTCGCTGGTAGGTTCATTGAGCCTGTCAGTGCCATCCATTCCTCTGTTACTATGCTTTTTCACTTTAGCATTTTCATTTGTTTCATGTTTCTCTGATAAAACTATTCATCTGGCCTTGCATGTTGCCTGCTTTTCTGTTTAGAGCTTTTCATTGTTATTTTAAAATTCCCTGTCAGCTCCATATCTGTGTCATAACTAAGTCTGTTTCTAATGATTGCTCTTCTTTGCGTCTCTTTCTTTCTTTTTCATATACCTCATAATATTTTGTGAAAGCTGGATGTCTTGTATGTGATGGAAGAGACTAAGGTAGATAGTTTTTAATGCCCGGAAATGGACACACCTTTCCTTTCATTAGGTCTTTAGTGTGGGGATTGGAGGTAATATTGTGAGCAGTTGGGCTGGTTTTCAGTGGTTTTGTTGCTATGGTTACCCTCAATGTTCCAAGGGCTTCACATTTCTTAGGGCTGCCTTGTGTTTAGGTTGGGAGTTTGTTTGGAGAGCAGTGTCTGTTTGGTCTTCTCTTTCTATTTTGCCTCAATGAGGTTCTCTGTGTACATTCTTGCTCCTCTCTTTGTACTTTCTTACTCCCTCTCTCTGCAGTATTCTTGTTACCTGTTTGAACATTTTTTTGTAGTGATAAAGGACAGTGGAATGAAACATACTCTATTGTTATGATTAAATCTCAGTCCTAGGTAGAGTCTTGGGAGTATGGCTTTCTCACTTCCTCACTCACTTCCTTGGCTGTAATTTTGAGCCAGTGTGTATTCATGCCCCCCCAACACAGGATTAAGCTTTTTTTCTTTTTCTATTTTCCTCCCCCAGCTGCAAAGAGTTTTCACTTGTGCCCTAAGGATGGTGTTATTGTTACTCCTCCCCTTTCCCCAAAGATTAAGACTTTTGTTCAGTAGGGGAGATGAGGGAAATAGATGAGGTGTCCTTCTTCCCCCACATGACTGCTGTCCCCTCACAGGTTTGCATCAAAACTGATAATCTTAAAACTTTTTCTTTTGTGTGTGTGTGAGCATCTGGTGGTGTTTGTAGAGAAACGAGGGCTGAAGGTATGCACTTTCCCAATTTCTGTGGTTCTCAGCGCTTTCATGCCATCTTCCCCGTCCTCTGTTGGCCTTCACCAATTCATCAGTTATTCTAGCTAAATCTTACTTGTCTTCTGTTGCTTTTAATCCAGGTAAGTGAGTGCTTCCATCTCCTCTCTCCCAGTAGGTGCCTATTTCTCCTCAAATTCTGAGCCAGTTATTTGTTCTACAACTTCAGTTCTCTGAGGAGTTCAAAAAATGTCATGAATTTGAAGCTCCTTTAGCTCTTTTTTCATTGTAAGTTTGGGAGTGATATTCCTTTCAGCCTTGCCAGATAAAATAGATAACAATGAGTAATTTTTTAGTATATCTCATACAAAATTCAAATTTAACTGGGTGTTCTATACTTTTGTTTGCTAAAGGTAGCAACCCTACTTTGAGCTCCCTGAATCATGGTACAGAAATAGAAATCCCATCGTGTGTGTGTGTGTGTGTGTGTGTGTGTGTGTGTGTGTGTGACATTCTGTCACAAGAAGTTTTATGTATGAAGAACATTTTAAAACAAAAGACATTTTTAAAATGGAGCTGAAATAAAATCTAATCATGAACACAAAGGAATCAAGGAATTGTGACATTTGAGGTTCCAATGGAAGGACATTTTTTCCTTGGATTTTATTTTATTTTTTTAACTCCTTGCTGTCCTTCCCTATAAGCTGGACTAAAATTTAGGTTGAGTGAATGGTTTCATTTTTCTCATTTATTCATCAACAATGTGATTTTTCTTACTTTAGGATCATGGAGTTCTGTGAGAAGCTGTTGATAGTTATGGATATTTTCCTGAGAAAAATTTGTATAACATACCTGAGAAACATTTGTATAACTCTTCCACTTATGATTTCTGAGGTTCTCATACCTTGTAAAGATCTTACACAAAATTCTGGTTGAGGCAGAGAGGGAGGAATTTTTGGATGTTACCTCAGCTTATTAATGTCATGTCAGATATGCTGAGTTGTGCTCTGTGTTATGGAATGTATGATAGCACACTGATTACTATGAGATGGGGACATATCTATTTTGGTCAAGGAGATACTTACTTTAGAAATAGTTTTATTTAGCCATTATCTGGGTGAATCAATGACCTATTTTCATTTTTGTTTATTTCTGTGCTTGACACAACCATCCATACACAGAGTAGCATTTTTCTTGAACTTTCAAAGTACAGCAGACATACTGTGAAGCTGAACTTGGATGATCCATCAGTGTAGACAGCCCTTTATTATTTTCAGTTGTGTTTCCTGTTCTGGAAGTTGTTCAAAGTTATGTTCCTATTTCCATATATACCACAATGACTTCTCTTCTCTTTTCATATATTTTAATAAACTAAAATATAGTGGTGAAATGGGACAAGAGGATGTCATAGAAACCAAAAGATATAACCTCACTCCATAGTTCTTTAAATTTCTTTTTCTCGACCGTGGTTTGGAAAAATAGAGTTGGCAGGCTGGCCTTGTTTTTATAAATAAAGTTTTATCAGAACACAGCCACACTCATTGATTTATGTATTGTCTCTGGCTATTTTCACTCTATAAAGGGAGAGTTGAGCATTTGTGATGGAAACTATATGGCTCATAAGCCATTTGTAGTGTCTGGCCCTTTAAAAAAGGGTTGGCTGTTTTAGACAAAGGACAAAGAAAGATAAGAGAGCAAATTTATACATGACCACAAGCTGTTGTGTAACGCATTTAGTTTCCACAGCAAAGTTGTTGCTATGTGAAAATTGCTTATTTATACTTAAATTCTTTAGAAGGCCCCAAGTTGCCCCGAAAGGCTCAGAGGCAATTTCAATAGCCTCTTTAGGCTACTTTGGAAAATCTCCCCAATTCTCCCTTCTACTTTCATCCCTCATTAGTCTTGGGATTAAAAACCAAGTAGAGTTGAGAGCCAATCGTCTTGGTATTGTGGATAAAAGAGTTATCCCAAAAGAGTTATCTTCCATAGCTGAGAGAGAGAATCAGAAGTTTTATCTCAGCATGAGATCAGGAAGGGAAAGAAGGATCTATGTAATCCAAGAATAAATGCATTTTATTTAGGAGTCTCTTTTATCATTTTTAGAAATTTTGCCAATGATTTTAAATGAAAACGAATTTTCTTTCTAAATTAGGAAATGCTGAGGGAGACACTACATTTTTCTTCTTAAAAAATAGATCTGTGTAATTTCTTAAAGTTCAGTTGTAAAATGCTCTCTCACACACACAGCTTTTGCAAAAAATACTATGTGGATTTTGGGGCAAAGACCATGGGTTTAGGATCTGGGATTTGGCCCTCTTTCTACACAGACCTGTCAGGTATTGTACAAGCTCTGTAGGAACCAGTGTTGTTTGGGATGCTATCTGAAATGAACTGGAGATCTTGGGGTTTAGTTGCAGTTGATGCAGGTATCTGATTCTAGCAGGAATCAGAGGTGCTCTTTTACTCATATTTCTGTAAAAATAACAAAATAACTAACTGGAAGCCAAACCCACACTGTGAAATCAGCTTAAACAAATGGATTTCCTAGGGGTTCTCTGTTGGTGTACATGACAGGCTGATGAACTGCAAACATTTCAAGTCGAACAGCTATATCTTGATCAAAGTACACAGTGTATTTGAATTGTGACTGAGTATACATGCTGTTATGGAGATGTCTGTCAGAGAGAATTTTGGGTTATACAGGTTTTGTGTCTGTGAGGTGGGAAATGGTATGAGTAAGAAGTAAGAGACAATGTGTAATATTAAGCCAAAGAAAAAGTATGTGTTTACTAAAATACGCTAGAAATTTGCTTCAGTATATAAGAAACAGAGAGCCATTGATAATCTTAACAATTCCTTGACCTGGTAACACCATGCTAAAGGGAGACAAAGTACCTTAGCTTGGGTTCTCAGTACCCAACTAAAAACAGAGCCTGAGACAAGGGCTTGAGTGCAGATAGTTTATTTTGCAAAATAAATTTACTCTGATAAGAGGTTAGCAGGTAGGAGGGAAACCAAAGAAGGATGCGTAATTGAGTTGGTCGTTACTGCAAGCAACTGGCTCTTCATCACACTGGGGCCTTCTGAGGATCTGTGTAGACGATTAGAATGTCCATCTGTGTAACAGAAGAGGGAAGATGTTTCTACTGGCTCCTGTCCTTCACTGGTCAAGAGGTACCCCACAAAGAGTAACTTCCTTGTACTTACCCATGAAGGGTAGCAGAATTTACCACCCAAAATATGCCTCTTTGGTATAAGGAATATTTTGGGCTGATTATTTTTTATTTTATTTTTAAAAATTTTTATTTATTTGAGAGAGAACGAGCACAAGCAGGGAGCATGGCAGGCAGAGGGAGAGGGAGAAACAGGTCCCCCACTGAGAAGGGAGCCCAATTTAGGACTTGATCCCAGGACCCTGAGATCATGACCTGAGCAGAAGGCAGATGCTTAGCCGCTTTAACTGACTGAGCCACCCAGACGGATTATTTTGAGGAACTGCAGATATAAGAGAAGCTCTGAAACAGGAGTAGCAATTACTATTTTGAAAGAGAAATCTACATTAGAAAGGGGACATATACCTGGAAGAGAGCTATTACCAGAGATAACTTTTTCACCTGAGAGACTTATCCGCATAGTGGGGCAACCTTTGTTTAGCAAACATTTCCTCTTTTCATTTCCCCCTCCTGAAGCTCCAGACTTTTATCCCTCTCCTTAGCTTACGGGGGTATATAAACCTCAATCATTTGGCCACCTTTGGAATCTCATATATGTGTGGGGCGAACATAATTAAAATTTTTTTTTTCCATGCTCGCTTTGGCAGCACATATACTAAAATTGGAACAAAAATTATTTTTCTCTCCTGTCAATCTGTCTTTTATTATAAGGGAGTCTTAGTCACAGAACCTAGAAAGGTAGAGGAAAATTATTTTTTCCTCCCCTACACAGGTTTGCCCACGTGTAATGCTGAGCAATTTCTCACAGGAGTCTTATACCTGTAGTGTTAGAACATGCAGGGCACAAAATGAGAAACAAACTACAGCTAAGGTCAACTGCTGTGAACTCACACCTGTGAGATCTGATTGCCATAGCAGCAACTGGAATCAAGACATTGGTGTGAGAATATTAGGCAGGAAGTAGAAGTGTGTATTAGAGTTATACATTGTTGTGTAACAAGTTACCCCAAAACTTAATGGCTTGAAACAATGGCAATCCTTTTAATGCCTTTTAACGGCAATCCAATTAATCCCTTAATTTTTCAGTTCAGTTGTTGCTAAAAATAGTCTCAAAGACATTTCTTTTTTTTCTTTTTTTTATTCTTATGTTCAATTAAAGACATTTCTACTGTAAGTCATGCTGAGGAGAAATGAGATCTAATCTTACTCTCCAAAAATAATACTATACTGTTAATCTAAATATTGCCTTCTATATTGGAAATATAATGGATTTTTTTCTCTATACTTCCTTCCAACACTTATTTATACTTCAAGGTTTGAAATAAATCTAGCCAGAGATTTTTTTTTTTAATTTATTTGTTTAGTTGACACACAATGTTACATTAGTTTCAGGGGTACAACTTAGTGATTTGACAAGTTTGTACATAATGCTATGCTCACCACAAGTGTAGCTACCATCTGTCTCATTACATTGCTATTCCAGTATCGTTGACTGTATTCCCTATTCTGAGCCTTTTATTCCTGTGACTATTCATTCCATAACTGGAAGCCTGTATCTTCCTCTCTTCTTCACCCATTTTGCCCAACCTTCCATCCTGCTCCCCACTGGCAACCATCAGTTTGTTCTCTGTATTTATAGGTCTGATTCTGCTTTTTGTTTGTTTATTCTTTTTTTTTTTAAATTCCACTGATGAGTGGAATCATATGGTATTTGTGTTTCTCTGTCTGATTTATTGCACTTAGCATAATAACCTTTAGGTTCATCCATCTCTCAAATGGCACAATCTCATCCCTTTTATGGCTGCATAATATCCCATTGTGTATATGTACCACATTTTCTTTATCCATTCATCTATTGATGGACATTTAGGTTGCTTCCATATCTTGGCTATGGTAAATAGTGCAATAAACATAAATGTACATACAGCTATCTTTTTGAATTAGTATTTTCATTTTCTTTGGGCAAATACCCAGTAGTGGAATTATTGGATCATGTGGCATTTCATTTTTAATTTTTTGAGGAGCCTTCATACTCTTTCCACAGTGGCTGTATCAATTTACATTCCCACCAACAGTGCATGAGGGTTCCTTTTTCTCCACATCCTTGTTAACACTAGTTGTTTCTTGTCATTTTGATTTTAGCCATTCTAACTGGTTTAAGATGATATCTCTTTGTGGTTTTGATTTGCATTTCACTGATGACTAGTGATGTTGAGCATCTTTTCATGTGTCTGTTGGCCTTCTGTATGTCTTCTTTAAAAAAATGTTTATTCAGTTCCTTAGTCCATTTTTTAATTGGATTGTTTGGTTTTCTTGGTGTTGAGTTGCATAAGTTCTTTATATGTTTTGGATATTAAACCCTTTATTGGATATGTCATTTGCAATATCTTCTCCCATTCAGTAGGTTTTCTTTTTGTTTTGTTGATGATTTCTTTTGCTGTACAAAAGCTTTTTATTTTGATGTACCCCAGTAATTTACTTTTGCTTCTGTTTCCCTTGTCTTAGGAGACATATTTAGAAACATGTTGTTATGGACAGTATCAGAGAAATTACTGCCTATGTTCTCTTCTAGAATTTTTATGGTTTCAGGTCTCACAGGTAGGTCTTTAATCCATTTTGAGTTTATTTTTGTGTATGGTGTAAGATAGTGGTACAGTTTCATTCTTTTATGTGCAGGTGTACAGTTTCCCCAGCACCATTTATTGAAAAGACTGTCTTTTCCCCATTGTGTTTTCTTGTCTCCTTTGTCATAGGTTAATCGACCATGGGGTCTCTGTTTTGTTCCATTGATTTGTTTATTTTTGTGTCACTACCATATTGTGTTGATTTCTACAGTTTTGCAGTATTTCTTGAAATCTGGGATTGTGATACCTCTAGCTTTGTCCTTCTTTCTTGTTCAGAATTGCTTTGGGTATTTGGAGTATTTTGGGATTCCATACAAATTTTAATATTACTTGTTCTGGTTTTGTGGAAATGCTGTTGTTATTTTGACAGGAACTGCACTGATTCTGTAGATTCTTTTGGGTAATATGGACATCTTAACAATATTAATTCTTACAGTCCATGAGCATGGGATATCTTCCCATTTGTTTGTGTCCTCTTTAATTTCTTTCATCATTGTTTTATAGCTTTAGAAGGTCTTTCACTTCTTTGGTTAAGTTTATTCCTAGGTATTTTAATTTTTTTTTGGTGCACTTGTAAATCGTGTTGTTTTTTCAAATTTCTCTTTCTGCTACTTTGTTATTAGTGTACAGAAACACTACCAATTACTAGGTATTAATTTTGTACCCTGCCACTTTACTGAATTTGTTTATTACTTCTAGTGTTTTGTGGTAGAGTCTTTAGAATTGTGTATGTATATTATGTCATCTGCAAATAGTGACAGTTTAACTACTTCTTTACCAATATGGATGCCCCTTATTTCTTTTTCTTGTCTGATTGCTGTGGCTAGGACTTCCAGTACTACATTAATTAAAAGTGGCAAGAGTGGACATCCTTGTCTTCTTCCTCACCTTAGAGGAAAAGCTGTCAGTTTTTGCCATTGAGTATGATATTAACTGTGGGTTTTTATATATGGCTTTATTATGTTGAGGTATGTTCCTCTGACTCTACTTTGTTGAGAGATTTTATCATGAATGGATATTGAAACTTGACAAATGCTTTTTCTGTATCTGTTGAGATGATCATATGATTTTTATCCTTTATTTTATTGATGTAGTATATCACATTGATTGATTTGCAAATATTGGGCCATCCTTGTATCCCTGGAATAAATCCTACCTGATCATGGTGAGTGATCTTTCTCATGTATTGTTGCATGTGGTTTTCTACTATATTGTTGAGGATTTTTGGATCTATGTTCATCAGAGATATTGGCCTGTAGTTTTCTTTTTTGTGTGGTGTCATTGTTCAGTTTGGGTATCAGGGTAATGCTGGCCTCATAGAATGCATTTGGAAGCTTTCCTTCCTGTTCTATCTTTTGGAATAGTTTGAGGAGAATGGTTATTAACTCTTTAAAAGTTTGGTATAAGTTGCCTGTGAATCCATCTGGTCCTGGACTTTTATTTTTTGGTAGTTTTTTGATTATTAATTCAAATTCATTACTTGTAATTGGTCTGTTCAAATTTTCTATTTTTTCCTGCTTCAGTTTTGGAGCTAGGAATTTATCCATTTCTTCTAGGTTGTCCAGTTTGTTGGCATATGATTTTTCATAATATTCTCTTATAATCTTTTGTATTTCTATAGTGTCTGTTTTTATTTCTTCTCTCTCATTTCTGATTTTATTTATTTGTGTCCTTTCTCTCTTTTTCTTGATGAACCTGGCTAAAGGTTTGTCATTTTTGTTTATCTTTTCAAAGAACCAGCTCTTGGTTTCTTTGATTATTTTCTATTTAATTTTTAGTCTTCATGTCATTTATTTTTGCTCTGAGCTTTACTATTTCCTTTCTTCTACTCACCTTGGGCTTTGTTTTTTGTTGGTTTTCTTTTTCTAGTTCCTTTAGAGGTAAGTTTAGATTGTTTATTTGATCTTTTTCTTGTATTTTGAGGTAGGCCTGTATTGCTATATAATTCCCTCTTAGAACTGCTCTTACTGTGTCCCAAAGATTTTAGATAGTTGAATTTTCATTCTCATTTGTCTCCATGTATTTTTCAAAGTTCTTCTTTTGATTGCTTCATTGGCCCACTGGTTATTTAGTATCATGTTTAATCTCCACGTGTTTGTGTTTTTTCCTGTTTCTTTCTTGTGATTTATTTCTGGTTTCATACCACTGTGATTGGAAAAGATGCATGATATGATTTCAGTCTTCTTAATTTTATTGAGGCTGGTTTTATGGCTGAATATGTGATCTATTCTTAGCCAGAGATTGTTTATGATTCACCCAGTTGCCCCTCAGTTCTTGAAACAATGCTTGTGGGGAAATAAGGATTTTAATCCAGATTGTCTCTAGGTATGATTCTAGCAACAGGAGTCCTATGCTGGCATTTGGCTCTCCAGAAAGAATATCAGTTATTAGGGACATAGAATATAGAGAATTTAAAAACCATTGATAAGGCCAGATGTTTGAACAATCTGCATTTGCTTGAATCCCTGTCTCCCACACTGTGGACAGTTTTACCTTTCCAAAGCAAATGTGAGCACGCCCATACATCCTTTCTAAGCAGTTGTTTTAGATGGAATTATATGAGCATTAAATTGAATATGTTTGACTTATATGTACTCACAAAGGAAGATCTCCAAGATACATTGATAGAGGAAATACATTACAAAATAATATACAGAAGGTGATCTTATTCAAATTAAAATAAGTATTGAAAAACTCTGGGTGAATATACTAGTGTGTAAAGAATGGGAGTTGTAATAAGTGAATTTTCACCTTTTCCTTTAACTATTTTGAAACTTTTGAGATTTTTGTAGGTTCTGAATTATTCACATAATGAGAACGAAGATATAACTGAAAAATATCACAGTTGTCTAAACATTTTTTTTTTAAGATTTTATTTATTTGGCAGAGAGAGAGACAGCCAGAGAGGGAAGACAAACAGGGGGAGTGGGAGAGGGAGAAGCAGGCCCCCCATGGAGCAGGGAGCCCAATGCAGGGCTTGATCCTGGGACCTTGGGATCATGACCTGAGCCGAAGGCAGATGCTTAATGACTGAGCAACCCGGTGACCCATACCTAAACATTTTTTAACAGATAAATCTCAACTTCTTCAGTCAGATACAAAACACACTTGATCTAGCTTCCACCAAACCGTGATTTTATCTCTCATAATAAGCCCTCTATAAAGGCCACATTCTAGGTATGAGAACTATTTCTTGAAGATTCTGTTCCCTCTGTCTAGAATGCCTTTTTTCTCCTGTTTACTAAATGAACTCCTATTTATCCTTTAAAGCCCATCCCAAAAGAAATCACCTCTGATTTCCCAGCCTTCATCCTCAAACTCCTTGGAAATATGGTTTTTTTGTTGTTGTTGTTTATTTGTTTGTTTTTTGTTTTTAAGATTTATTATTTATTTATTTGAGAGACAGAGAGATTGAGAGTGCAAGCGTGGGGAGGGGCAGAATGAGAGAGAATCTCAAGCAGACTCCCCTCTGAGCTCAGAGCCCATTGTGGGGCTCAGTCTCATGACCCTGAGATCATGACCTGAGCCAAAACCGAGAGTCAGATGCTTAACTGACCACGCCACCCAAGCGCTCTAGAAATGTGTTTTTTATAGCCCCTATTCCATGGTATTTTAACTCTTCTATTCCTTCTTTTGGATGGTAAACACAAGCATTCATATTTATTCTGAATGTTCCCTCTATAATTGGAGAACACAAATTTTCATATGTTTGTGTTTGTGTATATGTTTGAATATGTTTCTGTGCTAATATGTTAAGAGTCCTTTAGCTGTAGTGATACAAATAAGACTAAGTGACAAAACTATAAATTAAAAAGAGTAAATATTTTTCTATACTTTTAAATTGTCTTTGTTGTTGGATTTATCTGGAACCTGAAATACATTTCTAGAAGTAAGTTTACATGAAAAAAGAGTAAAGGAGGGAAAAAATGGTAAAATATAAAACCAGATAGCTCTACTTTATGATCCAGAGGTGATTTTAAAGTCCTGTACTCTGAAAATTCTTTTCATTTAACAATTCTGGATACGTATATGTAAATGTATATAGTTTAAATTATAATTAATTTTCTCCTAAGAAACTGAAGGCATGGAAGAGAGAGCTGGATTCTGTTTCACTAAACCAAACTGACAGCTCTGGTCTGATCCCAGAATCTTAAGGGCTACAATGAGGTAGAAAACAGCCCAACTTGCAGCTCAGACTGTGAGTTTGCCAAGCTACATGTTAACAGCGAGCTCCACTGGGTTTATAAACTGCCCAGACTTGGCACACATTGGGTTCAGTTTTATTCTTAGTCTGTTAACACTTCAGTGTCATGTTTTAGAATAATCCAAAATATCATGCTTAATAAGAGCAATACGGTCTATATAGTAGTTCACTGGGAAATAGCGTCTCCCAAATGACATGGGTATGTCCATGTTTTAATTATCGTTCTCCCCAGGGCATCATAAATGCTTCAGAGACAGCAAAAAGAATTTCAGAAATAGTGTCCACCCTAAATGTTAAATAGTCATTCTCTTAGGCCAAATTCACTGTTAGTTCAACCTAAAAATTAGAATTGCTAACTTTTAGAACTCAAAATGTGAGGATAGAAGGCAGTCTGCAGTTTCACATGCTAAGTTTTAAGAGTAAAGAGAAGTGTCTAATTTGGCCAGTGACTGCCAGTGCTACACAGTGGTTAACAGGATCCAAATGTGGAGATGTATCAATCAAGACAAAGCAAGAATTAGAGGGAAATGAAGCAATTCCTCATTAACAGCTAAGTGCCAATAAAAATGAAAAATCAAAATGAAAATGAATCAAAAGGAAATTGCCTATAAAAATTACTAGGGAAATATGGACTATCTGCTAAGTCATATTGTCATTTCTTTATACTCAGCTCTCATTAGGAATGAAAAATAGTCCAATTATACTAAAACTTGTCTTGGAAAATCTGAGTACCTATGCTGATTATATTGTGCATACCAGCCCCCTCCCTAAGTCAGGTCCACTTTCTGCTGTTCTCTGCTCTACTTTGGGCTGCAAAACACTGACCCCTAAGCATGCTGGTCTCCTTGATAAATGGCCTTGGCCAATGACAGGCACCGATAAGAGATAAGAAGGCAGCATGAGAAAAATAGGGCATTTTTTCCCTGCATTCTGCCTACTTTGGGACTTTTTTTTTTTTTTTTTTCCTGGCATTGGGTGCACTCCTCTACCACTAGAGGTCCTACTAAATGCACCTCCCTCCCTGGCTCTTTCTCTCATTTGACTTCTCAATGCTATTGTCTCTTCTGCCCCTTCAGGTCCATGCATGATAATGGATTGCTTCCTGTGTTGCTAGTTCTAGGGGATTCCAACATCATTTTGGGCTTCTTAGTCCTGCCTACATCTTTGTGATTGGTCTTTTATTAAAGCCTATTTTATCATGTGAGTTGGATTTTCTTTCCCCACGGGAATTCAGTGATACAGTTCTTTTCTGAGCTCTGAGAGGTAGATAAACTTACTACTAAATCATGAAGACACCTGATTTTGTGTCCTTAACCCCTCTTTCTCACGCTTCTGCAAATCAGTATCAATTGTGGAAGAAAATGTGCTGTGGATTGTAAATACTCCCTGCAGTTCCGATGAGTTCTAATCATAGTGCTGCCCAGATCACCAAACCATATACCAGTCTTTCTAGGAGCTGATCTTATGCCCAAGGTAGTTGGGCAATGGTCATCTCAAGGGGTTGAGAAGGGCACTGTTGGATGTACAGATACAGCTTGTGTTAGGAGGGTAGTGTTAGGAGGGATGGTGACACACTGTCCGAGGTGAGAAAAGTATGTGATGAAAATTTTTTCTATTTCACACTGATACTTGAAAATTTAAGTGACACCTCAGAGGGAGTATAAAATCTTATTGCTGGAGGGAGTAGAATTCATGTAGTCCAGTGATTTCACTTTATAGATAAGGAAACTGAAGGTCAGAGAAATTAAGTTACTTTCCTAAGGCTAAGTAACTACTTAGCATGGAAATAGGACTAGACCTTCAACTCCAACTCTCTACAGATCTCTTTGTTCTCACTACACTGTTCAATAAGATCTTACTGTGGGTTATGGTGTGGACAAAATCATGTGTCAAAGTTAATGGTAAAAAGAATTTATACTGATCAAGAGAAAAACAATTAGGAATTGTTCTTTATTTCAATCAATCTTTGGATGACAGAAGTACCATGGGATAGGAGATACAACCTCAGTTTTATAGTCTTACTATATTTTAAGATGGCTTCTGTTGAGGAAGAGAGGGAGAGAAGCCAGGAGGGAGAACCACAGGGAGGAACATAGGTGAACTTTCTAAGGAATTAAAAAAAAAAAAAGTCTACATCTCACATATTATATTACCGCCTCTGTCAAGTAGACATCATCACTCATCCATGATGGAGCATGCTGAGTTTCTTCTTGAAACCAGAAAGCCCTGGCTCATTCAATATGGGCTTAAAATACAAAATAATTTTTTAGTTATCCTTTAGTTTGAAGTGTGTACACCCAGCCATAAGTTTTCCTTTTCATTTATTTAAGGTTTCCTGTCCATTTGTGGAAATTTTAAAACTTCTTTCCATTATAACATACATTCCCTTAAAGTCTAAACTGTGGTGATTAGTTCAGAGTTTTGGAGTCAGACAGCCTGGACTTAAGCACCCCCTCTGACGTTTCTACTAACCATGTGATTTTGGGAAAATACCAAGTCTATCTGAGCCTCAGGTGCCTGCCTCAATAGTTAAATGGGGATGATCATAATAGTACCTACTTTTTAAGGATGTTGATATTAGATTTTTTTTAAATTAGATTTTTAAAAGTATAGTCCTCATTACAGTGCATGGAGAATAGTACATGTGCAATATAAGATAGCTGTTATTAGTGAGAATAATGATTTATAACCACAATCTTCCCTCCCCTCACTTATTAGTTTCCCAATTAATAAGAAAAAAAAAGTGAAATCTTTGCTGTAGAAACTGTATTTCATTACAGATGTGGTATCTAGCTCAGAGAATTAATTGCTGATGATTTAATCTGAATTTTATACTTCTACACAAGTTATAATAGTAGTTAAAGGTCAGAGTTGCCTATTTAGTTTTAACATTTTTTTATTATATCAAAAAACAAAGAGTCCATTGAAAATGTTATCCAAAGGAAATTACCTTTACCCTCTGTGGCTATGGAATTTTTTCTTCCTTTTTGTTTTGTTTTATTTTGTTTTTCCTGAAATGAATTCTGTGGTTTAATTTATTTTTATCTTGTATTGAAAGTTTTAAAGGCTAAGAAGAAAATTGTCCAAAAAGGAAAATGTTGGCCTGGAGGATTGAAGTGCATATTTGCATAATTCAGACTATATTCTTTCTCTCTTCCCACTATATCCATAATTCAATAAAAATTGAAAAAGTAATTTTTTTTGGTAAATGTTCAACATATGATTTTGTTTTTTCACTTCCAACAGACTAGATAAAACCAACACAAGACATAACTGACATAACTAAAGCCATTTCAAAGATAATTTCCCAATAGTTACCAGTTACATGGAAGTTTAAAGAATCAACTTTGAGTTACCCTTTTTAAAAATATTCATAATAACCCTCATTTGTTAGTCATAATGATCAATAAAACTATTTCATAAACACTATCAGTAACATAGCATTTTGATTCCATTTTGGTTTATGTTGGCTTCATTATGAGCAATTTTAGTTTGGGCTCCTGGAACAAAAGTTCCATGTGTAATCTCTAACCAGACTGGCCTGTCCCAGTTGGTCAAATCACCAAGTTAGTCCATCATTCATTCCCGAGACCTCTCATGAGTCTCCCACTATGTTTTTTCAGTTCTAACTTCACCCTCATTCCTATTTCTAAATTTGTACATGTCAACATATAACATCTCTATTATATCTTTATGTATTAGTGATAAATACTCTTCCCCACTGAAGATAACTATGGAATTATTAGTGGTTGCCTTGATGTAAGACGTAAACTTTCTCCTCAGTTTCTGCCAGTGGGGTTTGAACCCTTTGTATCACCAACAATCTCAGCAAGGATTAGGTTCCATTGCCAGTAAGAAAATATTCAAACAAAAGTGGCTTCAAATGTCCAGTAAGACATTTGCTGGCTTGGTTCAGCACTTCTAGGATGTCTTGGCCCAAATTTCTAAGATTCTCTTTGTTTTCACATCATGAGTCCAAGATGCATGCTGGAGATCCTGTGATAATTTTCATTTCCTGGCAAAAATGTTTTATCCAAAAGGCCACTCAGTACTTTCTGCTTATACCTCATTTGCCACCTTTTCTGTAAGGGAGGCAGGAAAATAAACTATTTGTAAGAAAAAAGAAGGGAAGAATAGATATTAGTTTGGGTAGTGTTTCTACCACCCCATTCAATCTTAGTTGATGGTAATTTTTCTATTTACACCGTCGTTGGATATTAGAATTCTACCAGAGCCCTTACTCAAAATAATTTCCATATTTTCCATTATTCTTACATATTTCTTTTCTTACTAAAATCTACTGCCCGTGTTTATAAGCTGTGTTATCCTCAAAACCTTCAAAAACAAAACAAAAATAGAACTTTGGTGGAAAAGGAGAAGGACCAAACGTGTTGTTTAGTCACAAATGAAACATAAGTTGGCAGGGGGACAAAATGCATCCACTGTATTGGATATTATGTGTTCAGTGGGAAATGAGTGACTAATACGGATACACAACAGGTTGCTCTACCGGAGCCTGCCGAAATCTCCTTAGGGTTGGAGGGCACAGTTCTAACTGCTTGCATCTATAGTCCCTTCTGCTTCTTCTGATTTGACCCTGTTTGTGTTTTGGGTTGGCCTGGCTTTTGTGTGTCTGGTAAAGCAGGTTGCAATTCCTGAGCTCTATAGAGGGATTGGATCTCTCTCAAGTTGTTAAATTCAAGCCGATGAGTACATACCCATGAAAAAGCCAAAACTAATTCCAAAATAACAACAAAAAGATTTAAATAATTTCCAAGGGTCAGAGAACAACATCACATACTTAAAAATTCACTGTTAAAATGCAACTTTGGGAAGTCCAGTTAAAAATGGGAACTAGGTTATTAGCATCAGGAAAACTGAACTGGCTGGATGTAATTAGATGGAGCATTTGCCATACTGGCTTTGTGTACACAGAGAGCCATGTGTAATACTCACTGAAGCTGTGATAGGACAAACATTCTCCTTATAGAATAATTTTTAGCTTTTAAAATCTGTAGCAGTTGGAGCTCCTGTTCCACTGACAATGTCCTGATAAATGTAACAGTAAACTGTGTCATGATGGGTCATACAGTTCTGTGCTTACTTGGAAATTTTAGGGACCTTTCATTGGCTTGCCTCTTGATGTCTCTCTATTACTTCCATGAAATAATATACTTTCTTATCTAGATATAGATACGCTTTCCTATCTAGAGCTCTGTGGCCGAGCTCTGCGTCATCTATTCCATAGATCAATACAGTTCAGTGAACATCGTTGTGCTCACTGGAGAAGGTACCATTCCTACCCTCAAGAAGCTCTCAAGAGCAAGGAAATGGCGCCAGTCATCTTTCCCACACATACATGACTCTGAATCTCTGAGTAGCCTAGTTTCTTTAGGCGAAAACTTTTTGAGAATGCAGTTATTCTTTTTAGTTAGAAAGGGTAACTGTCACTATTTACTTTAGCATGGTTTAAACTGTTCTTAGCACACAAAAAGATGCTCAACATTGTTAGCTATTAGGGAAATGCAAGTTACAACCTGAACACACTAAAAAATCAACAGCTTCTGTTAGATCTGTTAGAGAAGTGACATCATAGGAAAAACTGCTGCCCTCCAGTATTGGAGAGACAGACAAGCTGGTACAGATAATTGCAACCTATTGTAGCAGAGATCCAATCAGAATCCTCCCAAGGAATCAGTGCCTGGGTAGAAAAACCTGAACTGATTGGCCAGTGACTGGAGGCTCACTGTGGGCAAGTCTGAGAGTTAACAACTCTGACACAGACCACTGGAGGGGTGCCCCAACACTTTTATGAGTTTTCCTTCCAGTTTCTCACAGTGTATATCACAGAAAAATACCCTCAGGCTTCTGGCGGGAGAAGGGAAAAAGTCACCGTTTTGCACAACCAGAGTATTCTGTTCTTAACAAAGCTTGTCCTCAGGAGAGACTGTTTTCAGAGCTTAACCTGCTGAGATTTTATCAGAGCCTATAAACCTAGATGACTTAGGTTGTGCAATGACTCTTCAGATACAGTACCAAAAACGTGAGCCATGAAAGAAATAATTGATAAGCTAGGCTTCAATAAATGAAAAGCTTCTGCTCTGTGAAAGACAATGTTAAGGAAATGATCAATAAGCCACAGACTGGGAGAGAAATATTTGCAAAAGACACATCTAATAAAGAATTTTTATGCAGAAATTCTTAAAACTCTAAGAACTCTTAAAACTCAACAATAAGAAAACAAAAACTCAATTAAAAAAGGGGCAAAAATACCCTTAACAGAGAGGCCTCACCAAAGATATACAGATGGTAAATAAGCATACGAAAAGACACTCTGCATCATATGTCCTCAGGGAAATGCAAGTTCGAACAACAATGAAATACCACCACACTCCTGTTAGGATGGCCAAAATCCAAAACACTGACAAACAAATGCGAGTAAGGATGTGGAACAACAGAAACACTCATTCGTTGCTGATGGGAATGCAAAATGGTACAGCCAATTTGGAAGACAGTTTGGTGGTTTTCTTGCCATATCATCTAACAATCTTACTCCTTGGTGTTTACCAAAATGAATCGAAAAGTTATGTCTACACAGAAACCTGCCCATGGATATTTGTAGAAGTTTTATTCATAACTGCCAAAATTTGGAAGCAGTCAAGATGTCCTTCTATAGGGGAATGGATAAATTGTGGTACATCCAGAAAATGAAATATTATTCAGTGCTAAAAAGAAATAAGCTATCAAAAAAAAAAAAAAGAGCTTTCCTCCATGAAAAGACATGGAGGAAACTTAAAATGCATGTTTCTAAGTGAAAGAAGCAAAACTGAAAAGTCTACACACTGTATGATTCCAACTATGTGACATTGTGGAAAAGGCAAAATTAAAGTGACAGTAAAAAGTTGAGTGGTTGCCAGGGGTTAGGGAAAGGAAGGGATGGCAGAGCAGAGAGGAACTTTAGGGCCCGGAAACTATTCTGTATGATACTACAGTGGTGGTTACATGTCACTGTATGTTTGCTAAAACCCTAGGATGTGTAACACCAAGAATGAACTGTAATGTAGTCTATAGACTTTGGGTGATAAGGATGTGCCTGCATAGATTCATCAGTTGTAACAATTGTACCACTGTGGCGCAGAGTGTCTACAGTGGGGGAAGTTGTGCGTATGTAAGGACAAGGGGTATATGGGAACTGTACTTTCCATTCACTTATGCTGTGAACCTAAAACTGCTCTAAAAAATACAGTTTACTAATTAGAAAAACCCCACAGGGGAATATCACTACACATCTATCAGAATGGCTAGAATAAAAATGACAATACATGCTATCAAAAATGTGAAAAAACTGGATCACCTGTGCATTGCTGATGGGAATGTAAAATGATATAGCTGTTCTGGAAAACAATTTGGTAGTTTCTTAATAAATCAGATGTGCAATTACCATACAATCCAGCAGCTGCATTTTGCTCTCTTGTCTGTTTATACCAAAGAAATAAGACAGGTTTACACAGGAACCTGTACACAAAGATTACAGCAGCTTTATTCCTAACTGCCCCAAATTGGAAGCAACTCAGGTGTTTTACAATGGGTGAATAGTTAAATGTACTTGTGGTAGATCCATAACATGGAATATTACTCAGTAAGAGTACTGAGAACAAAATGTTGACATAAGCAGTAACCTGGGTGAATATCAAGAGAAATTAGGGTGAATGAAAAAGCCTATCCCAAAAGTTTACATATTGTATAATATCGTTTATGTAACATTCATGAATGAAGAATTAGCGGTTGTCAGGGTTTGAGGAGGGATTGGGACATGAGGGAAAATGTCTGTAAAAATACAACAGGAGGGACTGAAGGAAATGTCCTGTTTTTGACTGTATCAATGTCAGGATCCTGGTTGTGATATATATATAGTTTTGTAAGATGTTATCCTTGGAGGGGGTGCTAGAGAAATGGTACACAGGCTCTCTCTGTGCCAACGAATCTATAATTCTGTTAAAATAAAAAGCCTTAATTAAATAATGCAAAACAAAAAGAAATTATTAAAACTTTACAATTTGTTTCTTAAAAAACAACAAAAACCCCACAACTGTCCTCAAGAGCTCTTTGGCTTTCTTTCTAGTCAAAAGGCTCCAGGCTTCCCTATGTGAATTTTTTGAGTCTGGTTTTCAGAAGAAAGGAAAGAGAAAGCAAGATGAGGGAGATTAAATAAATAAATAAATAAATAAATAAAAAGGAAAGCACTTAAATTTCTAGCATGTTGATTAATTAGATCATCATCTATTCATGCAATAAATGCAACTATTACAAGGTCAGCTATAAAAGAATACTTACTAATTGGGAAAATGTATGTATTAGTCCATTAAAACAGAACTAAAATACATCTGTATTATAAAATATTTATTAGGGGCGCCTGAGTGGCTCAGTCGTTAAGTGTCTGCCTTCGGCTCAGGTCATGATCCCAGGGTCCTGGGATCGAGCCCCGCATCAGGCTCCCTGCTCTGCGGGGAAGCCTGCTTTCTCCCTCTCCCACCCCCTCAGCTTGTGTTCCCTCTCTCGCTGTATCTCTCTCTTTTAAATAAATAAATAAAATCTTTAAAAATAAAATATTTATTAATATTCACAAATTCATTCAACAAATCTTGCATATTCAACAAAAAATGCATTAAGCCTACCTGCTCCATGCACTGGGGAGAGAACAGTGAGCAGAGAAGCTCCCTCATGGCACTCACAGTATATTGATGCATGGATTTCTTGCCCTATTCTTTCTGTTTGCATCATTATATTCAGATTTTCAATAAGTATTTATTGAGTACTGATTCTATGCTCAGTACTCTGAAAAGTTTCATATGGGATCCCAAGGGCATATTTTATGTAGTTTGTGACTTTAAAGTGATTATAATTTGGGTGGAGGGTAAGATTCATGAACACATAATAAAAATCAGAGAACAGTAGCATAGAGGGTATATGTCTGCGTTGTTGTAAGTGTTCACATCTGAGGCATCCCTCTGGATGGGCGTGGAGAATGGTTAATCTCGCTGGGTGTGCCCAGACACCTCGCAGGTCAGTAGTGGCAAAGGGAAACAGAATCTCCCGCGGTTGACTCTTGGCCCGAGTTGCTCTCTATAGCCAGTGCCTCCCTGATTCTTCAACACCAATTTTGTTGTTTGAGCCATCTTTACTGTGACTGTGCCCCTCCCAGCTGACACTAGTGTTTCGTTTCAGTGTAGTCTGTGCACTTTCTGAATTTGAATTAGCTGAGTCTGAGCCCAGCTTCCCTGCAGCATTCTTTACTCCCTTTCCAAAAGAATTGGTAAAAACATTTGACCCCTTTTATGTGTTAGTGACCCACCAAGCACATTAAAACCCTCTCAGTAAGTAAACCTAAGGACAGCCCTGGAATTCTTTTCCCAGCACTGATTCTCCAGTGGCTGATAAAGACATTCCCTGAAGCAGTTATGACAGCCTGGAGAGGCGCAAGCTGTGGGGAATGATGTGTTTCCACAGTGGCATATGAAAGGGAAGTCTTTCATTCAAGGTTGCAGAAAATGGCACATGTAAGCAAGAGTGTTGGACACCCTGCTGATAATGCCATTAAAAATCCTCGGTATAGACTTTCAGAAATAGAGCGTTACTGCTTGGCACAGGCATCACTATATATTGGAGAGAAAAAGATGACATATTTCATTATATAGTTTCTATGTATCCTTTCTATTTAGTGCATTAAGAGACATTTGCCTCCACCTCTGTTAAGCACTGCATGAACTAAGGCCTTCTCATTAGCAAAAAGAGATAGGTTTCTATTGGCTCTCAGGACCCTAAGCACTTTCACATACTTCCACAACTCACAATTCCATGAAGACCATAATTTTTTGGACATTGTTCAGTGAATGGGTGGAAATTGTTTGCAACAAGTCTCACTCAGCAACTCGGAGTGAACTCCTCTGTGTTCTGTTTTGTCCTAGTCTATGGAATAAGCCTTAATAAAATTCACATGCCTAAGAACTGTGGTTGCCTGTGAAACTGTTTCATCCAACAATGAAATATTTGGATTGGCTGACGTGGACTACCAGCTGGCTAAACATTGGTAAAGCTGGGTGTATTGAAGTGGCGTCATTAGTAGAAGTTGGCATACAGTTCACCGAGATACAGCACTATAACAAGACTGTGTCTAGCAAATAATGGGAAATATTGTAAGAGAGAAGGTGAAGCCTCAAGCCTACAATATTTATAAAGTGCTTTGCAATTGCAAATGGGTTTTCTAAAGAGTTATTTTTCTCCCTTTCAAAAGTTTACTTGTATATCCAACATCATGATACCCTGATAAAAAAGTAAAATGTTCCTTTAAGGAAACAATGGTGGTTTGTTAGGGGCCCCAGACCAAATTTCCCAAGAGACCATCTTACTGTTATTGTTTAAGTCATATTGACCTGGGGCTCAGAAAATGCAATCTCAGCAGCAGGCTTTATTCTCTTTACATGTTCGCTGTCTCCCATGACAAGCCTTTAGGGTTACAAAAAAATGTACATTGAAAACTCTCATTGTTTGTTTTTCCTGAAGTTCCCTATAAAATGTCAGTATCTTTGAAGGGGTTCTCCTTGAATTGAACTCCTGAGGTTGGAGATTTATCAGGTTGATTTAGGAGTTTGAAATCCTGCAGTGTTTCCATAAAATGAGGATTTACAGTTCGTAAATATAATGACAAAAGTGTGAAGATACATTTTTGTTCTTGAAAAACTGTTGGAACAAAGGTACTTTTCATAAAAAAAAAAAAAAAAAAAAAAAAAAAGCCCAAGCACTGCCATTTCCTTCAGACAAAAATCTATTCTGGCTATATGAAGTGGCTTTTTCTTGCCAATTGTTTAAGATGGTCTCCCCTCCCCTTCTCCACCCTGTCACCTCCCCCCCCACCCCCACCCACTTCACCGTCCACCACTTCACGGGGTGCACAGATAGAGAGAGGAATTGAACTCAAGGACATTTAACCAGTGACAAACATAAAGAAACGAAAGGAAAATGTGTGGTAAGGTAGAGCACATTCCTTCTATTTGCCTCGCCTCTGCCTTCGTTCAGCTTCCAGATCTCTACAGTCTGGTTCCCTATACTTAATCTCAGATGGTTAGCTACATTCTTTTTCACATACGGCAGCAAATGACTTGGTTATTAATTGGCATTAAATTGTCTATTCTGACTATTTGGGGCAGAAAAATATGCCGTGCTTTGGCCTTATACGACGTTATAGGGAACAATAAGGAAATTGTGTCACTAATGGATCTTCTCAATAGATGATAGAAGTGGTGTGAGACTGGTACTTGCATAGTTCTGTGGAAAAAGGCCTGGGTTGAATAATAGCAATGAATTCATGAGCCTGGGGAAAATCTCTGGACTTTCTTTCAATTTAGCTGTGAATTGAATTGACATGATTTCCAAACTGAGGATAAATGTCGGCGCTTACCTTGAGGTTAAAAAAAGGACAGCCTTCTTTTCTTTGATTTATTTGTTTTTTTAATTTTATTATGTTATGTTAATCACCGTACATTACATCATTAGTTTCTGATGTAGTGTTCCATGATTCATTGTTTGTGTGTAACACCCAGTGCTCCATTCGTTACGTGCCCTCTTTAATACCCATCACCAGGCTAACCCAACCCCCCACCCCCCTCCCCTCTAGAACCCTCAGTTTGTTTCTCAGAGTCCATAGTCGCTCATGGTTTGTCTCCCCCTCCAATTCCCCCCCCTTCATTTTTCCCTTCCTGCTATCTTCTTCTTCTTCTTCTTCTTCTTCTTCTTTTTTTTTTAACATATAATGTATTATTTGTCACAGAGGTACAGGTCTGTGATTCATCAGTCTTACACAATTCACAGCGCTCACCATAGCACATACCCTCCCCAATGTCTATCACCCAGCCACCCCATCCCTCCCACTCTCCACCACTCCAGCAACCCTCAGTTTGTTTCCTGAGATTAAGAATTTCTCATATCAGTGAGATCATATGATACATGTCTTTCTCTGATTGACTTATTTCACTCAGCATAATACCCTCCAGTTTCATCCATGTTGTTGCAAATGCAAGATTTATCCATTCATCTGTCGATGGACATCTTGGCTCTTTCCACAGTTTGGCTATTGTGGACATTGCTGCTATAAACATTGGGGTGCACGTACCCCTTCAGGTCCCCACATTTGTATCTTTGGGTTAAATACCCTGTAGTGCAATTGCTGGGTCATACGGTAGCTCTAGTTTCAACTTTTTGAGGAACCTCCATATTGTTTTCCAGAGTGGCTGCACCAGCTTACATTCCCAACAAAGTGTAGGAGGGTTCCCCTTTCTCCACATCCCCGCCAACATCTGTCATTTCCTGAGTTGTTAATTTGAGCCATTCAGACGGGTGTGAGGTGATATCTCATTTAGGTTTTGATTTGGATTTCCCTTATGCTGAGCGATATTGAGCACTTTTTCATGTGTTTTTTGGCCATTTGGATGTCTTCTTTGCAGAAATGTCTGTTCACATCTTCTGCCCATTTCTTGATTGGTTCATTTGTTCTTTGGGTGTTGAGTTTGGTAAGTTCTTTATAGATTTTGGATACTAGCCCTTTATCTGATATGTCATTTGCAAATATCTTCTCCCATTCTGTCAGTCGTCTTTTGGTTTTGTTGACTGTTTCTTTTGCTGTGCAAAAGCTTTTTATCTTGATGAAGTCCCCATAATTCATTTTGCCCTTGCTTCCCTTGCCTTTGGCGATGTTTCTAGGAAGAAGTTGCTGCAGCTGAGGTCGAAGAGGTTGCTGCTTGTGTTCTCCTCTAGGATTTTGATGGACTCCTGTCTCACATTTAGGTCTTTCATCCATTTTGAGTCTATTTTTGTGTGTGGTGTAAGGAAATGGTCCAGTTTCATTCTTCTGCATGTGGCTATCCAATTTTCCTAACACCATTTGTTGAAGAGACTGTCTTTTTTCCATTGGACATTCTTTCCTGCTTTGTCAAAGATTAGTTGACCATGGAGTGGAGAGTCCATTTCTGGGCTCTCTATTTCTGTTCCATTGATCTATGTGTCTGTTTTTGTGCCAGTACCATACTGTCTTGATGATTACAGCTTTTTTTAATTTTTTTTATTTTTTAAAGATTTTTATTTTTATTTTTTATTTGAGAGAAAATGAGAGAGAGAGAGCACGAGAGGGAAGAGGGTCAGAGGGAGAAGCAGACTCCCCGCCGAGCAGGGAGCCCGATGCGGGACTTGATCCCGGGACTCCAGGATCATGACCTGAGCCAAAGGCAGTTGCCTAACCAACTGAGCCACCCAGGCGCCCGATGATTACAGCTTTGTAATAGAGCTTGAAGTCCAGATTGTGATGCCACCAGCTTTGCTTTTCTTTTTCAACATTCCTCT